>NC_072454.1:1496359-1523859 GCF_027596085.1 Anoplopoma fimbria
GTTGTCACATGACTGTTGGTCTCAGATGAATCAATCATGGCTTCATAGTTTCACTGAGGAGCTCAGAATTTAATGTTTTTTACAGAATCTGGTTAAAGGAAACGGTTTATTTGTGGCGAGAATTTATACGAGACATGTGGAATAAAATGTTTTTGATGAAGTATCACAATTTTAAGCTTTGTTTCGGCTGCTTTGTCAGAGGATGATGATGATGATGATGATGATGATGATGATGATGATGATGATGATGATGATGATGATGATGAGGCAGACTTGAGCCGGATTCAAACCTGTAGCCTCTCCACAGTTATCTCTGGTATCCCCGCTCTGTCTGCCTGTCTGCTCTAAGTACTTTTAATGGATGGCTGTGAGCACACTAATAATATTATGCTGATGTTAATTTTTTGGCGAGCGAGGCCTGTGATATTGGAACTGAATCTCAGCGGGTTATTTATCCTCACCGTCAGTCGCAGAGGCACCGCGGAGGCAGGAAGCCAAGTGTGTGTGTGTGTGTGTGTGTGTGTGTGTGTGTGTGTGTGTGTGTGTGTGTGTGTGTGTGTGTGTGTGTGTGTGTGTGTGTGTTGGCAGGTCAGTTATAACGGATGTATCATCGTTGTGTTTTTCCCCGGATGACCTCGTTAAACCTCCGGCTACCTGAAACACGACGCTGTGTCGGTCTGTTATCTTCAGGCTCAGTTTGTGTTTGGGTTATTTTAGGTTATTTTTAGGTTATTTTTAGGTTATGACATCATAAACACAATGAGCGTAGCCGCTATGTTAGCCTGGCAAGCTAATGGTTCTTAATGGAGGTAAAGGGATCTGCTAAAAGGAGAGCATCTGTAACACTTTATGATAACAAGCATCGTTAATAAAAGGTTTATAGGTTTGTGTAATATGAGATAAAGAGTTTATAAATCATATTTTGTATTATAGCTGATAAGAGACTGTTTATTACCAGATTATTGTTGAAAACATCATTTTTTTTAATGATTACCAAATGATTTGTAAACTTTTAAGAACATTTTAAGCCATCTATAAACATGATCTGGATGGTTAATATTATTAAGTTGTAGCTGATGATTATAATACTTTGTTGAATGGTTAATAAATACTTTTTAAAGCATCTATAAACATTATTTTGATAAATAGTTTACACTTTACACTACACGGTAGTTTACACAATGTTTTATCAAAGGTGTGTGGTCCATCTATCTATGTTATGTTTATAGATGTTTGACAAATTATTTATAAAATACCCCAAAAATAGCATTACTAATAATCAGTTAAATATAAATTACAATGCAATTGTTTGTTAACAAAAACTATAAACTATAGTTTAATTTACCACTTATTAACGATGCTTATTATAGTGTTAACGGAGCTTCCCAAAGTCTTCCTCATTCTACTTCAAAGCTCCTTTATTGTGGGATCAATATGACTCCACATATCACACCTCTAAACAGTTTGAACTGTCAATTTCAAGGTTAAGCTTCCAATATTATGGGAAAAAAAATAGTTTTTATAAGTTTAACGTTGTTTAACAAGTAAAGAAAAAGGAGTTTTTCACAATGTCATTAGAAACAACTCTCTCTGTGCACAAAGCGAGCACATATGTTTGAGTTTACTGCAGTAATAATGTTGAACATGTGGATGACGGTGTGTTTGTTATTGTTTATGCTAAAACATATGTATTCAATAGAATGATGTTCATGCATGTTCTCCTGTTGGCCTCACAGCTGCTCTGCATGCAGACCTTCTCGTCCTCAGCGTGCCGTTCTATCAGCAGCCGTGTTGCTGCGGGTAACCGCGGCGACGGCTGGTGCAGTGTGCGGTCAAACGTTGCCAGTTGTAGTAAAAGCTCAGACCTTTTTATGCTCTGCTGGGCCTCTCTGCTCTTTATCTCCTCTCTCTCTCTCTCTCTCTCTTCTCTTTCTGCAGCTAATTGTAGGCTACCACACAGGGGTGGAGAAGGGATGCAGGAGTGGAGAGAGGGATGGAGAGAGAGAGAGAGAGAGAGAGAGAGGTGGAGAAGGGATGCAGAGAGAGAGAGTGAGAGAGAGAGAGAGAGAGAGAGGGGTGGAGAAGGGATGGAGAGAGAGAGAGTGAGAGAGAGATGGAGAGAGAGAGAGAGAGATGCAGAGAGAGAGAGTGGGAGAAGGGAGAGAGAGAGAGAGAGAGGGGTGGAGAAGGGATGCAGAGAGAGAGAGGGAGGTGGAGAGCAGAGAGAGAGGGGAGAGAGAGAGAGAGAGGTGGAGAAGGGATGCAGAGAGGTGGAGAGAGAGAGAGAGGTGGAGAGAGAGAGAGAGAGAGAGAGAGGGGTGGAGAAGGGATGCAGAGAGAGAGAGAGAGAGAGAGAGAGAGAGAGGTGGAGAAGGGATGCAGACAGAGAGAGAGAGAGAGAGAGAGAGAGAGGTGGAGAAGGGATGCAGACAGAGAGAGAGAGAGAGAGAGTGAGAGAGAGAGAGAGAGAGAGGTGGAGAAGGGATGCAGAGAGAGAGAGAGAGAGAGAGAGAGAGGTGGAGAAGGGATGCAGACAGAGAGAGAGAGAGAGAGAGTTGTCCACTGGTAACTTTGCTTTCCTCACATAGATAAGTAGTATAATTAGTATTATAAGTATAACATAGTTCTAGTATTACAACACTTTTAAGAAGGCTCTCTTATGCTATTAAACCGAAAATACCAAAACAATAAAAAGATGAAACATATGCATTGTGTTCCGGTGAGTTCCACCTGTTCTGTATTTAAACATTCAAAGCAGCCAAACATGTTTCTTGCTAATGATTTGCACATGCTGCTGTGGAATGAGCTCTATTCATGAGGCAACGAACAGAGGCTCCGTGGTCTGGACCCAAACTTTATTACTCCTTTCAACCTTGACAACCTTGGCAGAGCAGATCAGATCTACCTTTCACAATAAAAGCTCTAAACATATAGGCAGGCATTTCACATTTCCATGTCGTTTACTCGGACTTAACTGTTAAAGACCAACACGCTACCTAACAGTCAGCATGTTAGCATCGTCAGCATGTTAGCGTGCTGATATGAGCTCTGTTAGCATGTTCATTAGGAAGCTGACAACCTTATAGGTCCTTAGTGGTGGAAGTAAGACAAAGGGGAAGTCAGTAAATGTCAAATGGTTTAAACCTTTTCATTGGTCCATCCCATACTTTATGTTCTGCTTTACTTTGTGTCGTGAACTCTATTTTCTGCCCTCTTCTGTTCCTTCTTTTCGTCTTCGAGGCTCTGCTTTGTATTTTAAATGAGCTACTGTCTCTCCCTCCCTCCCTCCCTCCCTCCCTCCCTCCATTCCTTTCCTTCCACTGTGATAAATAGAGATGTCAGCTTGCAGTGAATTCCAGCAGCACCAATAAATCTGCTACAACAATCACACAGGAAGCCGATGGATCGAACCTCTTAGCTGTAATTCTCAAAGAGTATCCAGAAGAACTTCTCAACTCTTTTCCTCCCCCCCCCTCCTCTTCATGCAGCCTTTAAAACACGTTAACATAGCCGGCATAGTTTCGGTCAGTTAGCAACAAGGGGGACTTTTCCAAAAAAGGATGAGACGATGTTTGGACTGATGCTGGTACAGATGATGTAAGAGGTCCGGGGTTTGGCAGCAGCCTTGATCTACTCTCAGGGATTGTTGCAGCTGCATATGTGAAGAGAACGGAAAGGACCGCATAAGCCACTTGTTATCACTTATGGACGATTGAGAAAAATGAATTAAAAGGAAATTGCCTCAATGCATTTAGAGAAAAAACACTTATAGACAATAAACATTACTGGAAATGTGGCAATAAACAAGCTGTTGCCTTGAGATATTCTCCTAAATTGAAGACATAAAATGTGGTATTTGATTTTGCATTCTAACACGTTACTTTGAAAGCGAGCCACTTCCTGCTACTCCCCTGTGGTCTCTGCATTTGCGTGGTTCAATAGTTTGCTCTGCTGGTTAGCTGTGGTAGATGACACTTTTTCAATTCTCTAATCGGACAGATAATAACCTCCTCCGAGGCTTATTGGAGGATTGACTTTAAATTAACGCCCCTTTAGCCTCCGTTCATCGTACGGTTGTCGCTTTGATTTCTGGGTTGAGTGAGAGAAAAAAACCCGGGTGGGAAAGTAAATGTTGACACTGTGATAGAATGAGTCGCCAGTGGCGTAAAGGTTGAGAGGAGTGGCTTCGTATATTGATAAATGGCCAGAACAAACCATCAAATGAGCTGGGACAATGTGGGCGGACAAGTTGGTTTGGTGCCCGTTTAGTAATTAATTAAGAAGCATTTGTCCTCCACATGTGAATCTACAAGAATGTAAATGTTGCTGGAAGAGGAGCAACTGTGTCCTCTGTAAAGAGACAATCCTCTAGTACATTTAGTTTATCCACACCATCTTTCTCTTTTCTCAAACACACATTTATGAGTTCAGTATTTTCATCTTTTCTCTCATTGGACCAAAAGCTGGTTGTCTCTGATTTCACTGGGGCTGCTGGGGGAATATTCTGTTAATGAGAGCAGCAGAGAAACACGCAGCAGAGCTAATGAGCTACAGGCCACCGGAAAGAGAGGCGAAACAACCTCTGCACATTTGAAACTAATAGACAACACTGTAAATGGACCCATTAGGACTACAAACAGGTTCAACGCCGTGGAATAGAACTTTTACCTCTGTAGCTCTAATGAATAATTCCGTCAGACCTCATGCTCCTTAGTTATTAAAATTTCTCTCACTTACAGAGGAACTTTTAAGTTATGAAACAGTCTCATTTTAGTCCTGATCCTCTATATGACCTCCATCAGTAAACGAGACCATCAGGGAGAAGATTGGCTATTTCAATAAAGTTGTTCTTTGGCCGGGAGGAATAATTTAGGAAACACGGCTTCACCAGAAACTCCTGCAGCTCAGACTCCAGCAGAGACCAGTCCACCGTGGACAGACCCAGATCCATGTGTGCAAATCTCATAAAGCCTAAATGCTGAATTCTTGTGATCCAGTGTTAACGTTCCAGTGATAAAGAAACAAACTGTGATGTGTTTCTGTCCATGCATTTACTTGGAAGGTTTAACAGAGCGAAGCAGGATCTCAGAGTTGATGACCAAGTGGAGGTTAAGCTGATTCGTGGTGTTTCATGGCCCCGAATCACTGCGATGGATTTAATGCAGGAGAGTGAGTCTTGCCCCGGAGCTTTGCTGGTATATATATATATATATCACACATTGCTTTCTGCATGAAGTGAAAGGACAACAAGTACACTGGACATTGAAGAAGACACTCTCTCTCTCCCTGCAGCAGCTGCAGTGTTAGCTAATCTACAGGAGCTCCGATGTGCAGAATCCCTGGCTTACAGAGATCGGATACCATTCATCTGCCCCCGCCCCACATTCTTTTTCATCTCTTTATCTCTCTGTGGTGTTCAAAGCTGCAAATATATTCCATCATGCTCCCTCAATGAAAACAGGCTGATCAGGAGAATCCCGGCTCTGATCTTTGATTGATTTCACCTCTTAAATCCACTTCAGTCCTGAAGGGGGATTTAGATGAAGGGGAGGAGGCAGTTTAGAGATTTTTTTATTTTTTTTTCAACAAAATCTGTGATGTCTTTAAATGTAAAATACCAGTTCACAGTTGGTGGCGGCGGTATTTCCAGCCCCTGCAGTAGGGTCTGCAGCGGAGTGGCACAACGCTGCATATGAACTGTTGATTGCGTATTCAAGAGGTAATGTTCCTTGACGGTGGAAAAGCCATGTCATGCAACAAGATGAATTTTCCATGTAATCTCTGATGACCAGATGTCCCAGATCGCCAGAGACATTGTCTGGATTTGATGCTGAGTCAGCGGCTTGGACTGTCTGTGAAAACAAATAGATTCGTCAGAGTTCTTTTTCCTACAGCGTAACAGTCACTAATAACAGGCTGGAGTTATTCCTACGAAATGTAATTCGTAGATATCCTACAAAATCATTTTTGTATGTTATCCACATACAAGGAAGTACACATTTTGCATAAGCACACACAGGTTGGGCAGGAGTGTCGATGGAGGTGATATAACGAGAAGTCAACGTTGATTTATTTGTCACGTAACTACTTCTGTAAAGGCACTTCCATCGTTATTTTAACGCAAACGATGCTCTTTACCTAAACCAAACTGAGCTGTTTCCTGTTAAGACGGAAATTTATTTTGAAAAGACCATATGCATATAAGTAGCCAAAATTGACAAAACTTCTCCTACCTATCCTACGAACCGTTGTATGTTGCTCATAAACATCTGTGTAGCTATAGTACATTGATTGCACATTTAAAAAATCAATCAAATCTTAACTTTGGAATAGATACAGATCCTGAAGGTGTATGTTGGCAGTGTTCCATCAACATGCATGTTTTTCTTTCCCTCCTCACACGTTTCAGACATCTAGCTGTGCAGGAGCTTTTTTTTCTCCACATTTGTGTGACTCAGATTCCCGTCTTTCTCCTCTGTCTCTTTCTCCCACTGCAAAAAACAACAACACAATCTGTCTGCTGCAGGCGCAGAGCTACCTATGGCTTTATCCAACAACAAAACAACAAAATGGAAATGTCAAACTGGAGAATGAGCTTTTTCTGCAGTTTCCAATGTAACAACCTGCTCCCGTGAAGTGTTCACTGTGTGATAAGAGGTGAGCCATGATGTGGATTGGATTTCTGTCAAAACATCTGGTGACCTCACTTCCACCTGCCTTCTGTTTTCTCATGAAGCTGTCAGACATGATTTTGACAAAAGCTTGAAACGCACCTAAGGCACATGATGTCATGAGAAACCGGCCACTTGCAAACATCTGTCCTCCTTCCATATCCAGATGTATGAGAGAAAACCTTACTTTCAACCCAAAACCTTACATAGAACATCTGAAACCTTTAATACAATATCTGATTTAATCCTAGATCTTAGAAAAAACACCTGATTTAACCATAAATCTTAAATAAAACAACCGATTTAACCCTAATAATTTAATAAAACATCTGATCCAACCCTGAATCTCTAATATAACATCTGATTCAACCCTAAACATTTAATAAAACATCAGATTTTAACCCAAAGCTTAAATAAAACATCTGATTTAGCGCTAAATCTTAAAAAAATCATCTGATTTAACCCTGAACCTTTACTAAATACATCTGATTTTTACCAAAAGCTTAGATAAACCATCTGGTTTAACCTTAAACTGATAGATGTACCTATGTTCTCATCTAACAAAGCTCACAAATACTCACACATTTAATATAATAATAGCACATTGAGTTGATTAAAGCCATCGTGGCTCCTTCAGACCTCTTGACCACAGCTCCGTGTGTCACTTCTGTGTGCTCTGATGTGGCACTGACAGATTTTTTTTCTGACATTGACGTTTCCCTCAAGCTGGTCTTCAAACTGCAAAATGTACAAAAACCCCAGAGACAAACTGTGTGCACACATATCTACGTACGCGTTTGTGAGATGTTCTGGCTGAAGCTATGTTTAGCTTTCTGCCACCAACTAGCTTCAAGCTTAAGTTGACTGGAAGTAAACATCTCCACATACTGTCCTTATGGTGCATCCTGCAGATTTAAAGTTAAATCAAATGAACAACCAGCTTCAGCACTAATCTGACATGCAGGATGTGTGTGTACTGTGTGTTGAGGGTAATTATAGTGTATATGTATAATGCATGTGTGCGTGCACAAATATTATGCAGGACATAAATTAAACATGAGTCTTTCTGTTGGTTTGGCTCCTGTGGGATTCGACCCCGATGAGTTCTCCCGCGACCTCGGGAATAAGAGTATAATTCTGGAATTCCAGCTGGGAATTCCCTCTCAGCTTTAACCAACCTGCAGTGTGGGCGGAGGGATTGAGAGGAGGAGTTCACCTCCACGTCCTCCTGCATCACTGAGCCCTCATAAACTACCGTCGTCGGGTTGCCATAGCAGACGAACCCGGGTTTATCGTGTGTTATGCGTGCGGTCCGACATTAACCCTGTCACCCGTCTTAACGAGATAACGAGTGTTTCAATTAGTCATAATTAAAGATAATAAACACAATGATCTTCCAGTGAAAGAAAGTAGTCCCTTGTTTCCAAAACAAATCACCTCGTTTCATGTCCTGATTTTTTATGAGCGTACTAGGAAAAACTAAATAAAAAATACTTGATAAAAGACTACAAATAGGAGACTTTATCTCCAGAGATTTAGTGTTTTCCCTCCATTTCAAGGAACATTTTATGCTTCAGAAACCCTACATGGACCTAAGTGACAGACTATGGTCAGCTTCATCCTATGAATAGACTTTTATTATCAAAACCATCCGGCTATGAGAAGCATGTTTTCTTCCAACAACTGCCCAAACTAAACTGTTTATCACAGCCGGACGCTGCATCATCGCTGCGTTATCATGAGATTCTCATCTTTCCGAGCGTCATTGAACACATCATGATGAGTGCTTCCATCAGGAAACGCCTCCAAAACAAAGACATTGTGAGATTTCATCAAAAACATTTAATCTACACGTCTCATTTTAAATCTCAACCCAAATAAACTGTTTTCTTTAAACAGATTCTGTAAAAAACATTAAATTCTGAGCTCCTCAGTGAAACTATGAAGCCATGATTGACTCATCTGAGACCAACAGTCATGTGACAAAAGAAATCTGTGAAACTTTGACTGAACTTCAGGCTGCTGAACACAGAGCAGAGAGGAGAGGAGAGGCTGGAAGTAGAGGTTGTACAAATGTGAATATCTTAATACGTATAACATGTAGAGCCACACTTTCAAAGAAATTCAACTTGCGTTTTTTCTTTTTTATGATTTATGTCATTGTAACTGGGTTATTGTGCACCAAATACATTTTTGAGTTCTCTTTACTTCTAGTCATGATTGTTCTGTTTCCATAGAGGAGCAGTGTGTGATATGAGCAAAAAAGGCCCCAAACAGATTGAGGCACAGAGGGTTAACACCAAAGATTGGGAACATCGAGGCCTAAGCATAATGATATTTTTGATAATGGAGTCGTTTTCCTCCCTCTGTGCTTCTTGTATAGAGAGGAACTTGGGATCTCAGTGAGTTTGTTAAGACTCACTGCAGGTCTGTAATGAGATGATGGTGACGGATGCAGACTGAACTCCATGAAGGTTAGCTGGGGGCCGATCAGCTGATGAAGAGCAATGAGCTCATTCTGCTTTAAGGTTGGAGTGAGGTTACCGATAATAAATAGGTGGACTAATGACAAGAGAAATAGAGGAGAAGCTGATGACAAGTAACGTTTTGCTCTACTGTTTAAAATACATTTTAAAAGTCATCTTTTCCGAACAAAACACATCTTTAAAACTCTCTTTTCTTCTTCTTGTCGGGTTGGAAAAGCCTTAAAAAAACAGAACTCTCCATGGAAATGCAGGATAATGAAATAGTTGTAGCGTTAGCAGCTCATAAGGCAGAAAACCGCACCGCACATGTTATATAATCAAAGGAAACTCTGAGATAATTGGACGTTAAAGATGAATAAACAGAATGTGACAACTCAAACTTCTCTAAATGTTTTAACATATTTAATACAAGGCCAATATCAGTAAGTTAATATTCCATCCTGATATATACAATATATCAATCATACTAATATCAACAGACAGAGAGACCGCGGGAGAAACGTGTTGAATAAATGGAAAAGAGAGAGTCGAGCTAAAAGAGAGAGAGAGAGAAATAAATACTCTCTCCATCTATCAGTAATGGCAGGTTGTCTATATGCTGGAGGACCGAGATATCCCACAATGCCCTGGTGGCCCTGAGGCCCGTCACTGGACTGTGTGTGTGTGTGTGTGTGTGTGTGTGTGTGTGGAAAGATGTATGACTTCACATGCTGACAGTGAGGAACACCCTCATGGCTGCTTCATACTTCATGTGGTCACACACACACACACACACACACACACACACACACACACACACACACACACACACACACACACACACACACACACACACACACACACGTACTTCACCCACAAAATGATCATCTATGACTTCAGTTTCTCTCATGCCTCCACGGTGAACGGAGAATAGAAAATAAAAAAACGGAGAAAAGTCTCGATGAATTGAAGTAAACGGAGGAAAAATGACATAAAAACATCTGTTTACAAACTGTTGCAGATGAATCCAGTCCTACGATCACTACCTCACAAACACATGCATCTTCAGTAAAACATCACTATTTAAAACACTCATGCATGCTCATAAGTGCAATTTCACTCACCTATTTAGCTCCATTTTGGTCTCCACCATCTCCACCAGTCCTCCAAAGTCTGCATATCGAGGAGGTCGGGACGAATGGTTTGGTCAAACAAACACAGGACTTTCACACGGGAGGCCGCTGTCCATGTCCTGTGTGAAACCAAGTCAACATCAACTTATTTTAATAGCATCTGACGTCTTTTAAGCTAAACCCTGAATTTTTGTTTTATTACTACGCTAATCATGTGTTTAAAACTGTATCTGTAGTCCGGGAGAAAATACATCTCCCTCGAAACTTAATTTAGTTGTAAGGGAACGTATTTTTTACTGCAAACAGCTGCCTATGCGCCCGGAAATGAGGTTAATGAGAGTGTTGGGACTGAAACCAGATCAGTTTTGTGTCCCTCAAAGACTACCCTCCTTTTATACCTTTTAAAAACACATATTTAAAAACTTATTTGACTACTATCGAAAACTTAAAACTCAACATTTATAAATCGTCCAAAATGATTATGATTATTTTGACATTTTTAAAATGTATTCCAAATTGTTTAGCCAAATGACAAAGAAATCCAGGCTTTAAGCTCTACATTGTGTGGTTAACTCCATATATTTACTTTTGTGTTTTCCTTTATTGAACATTTCCCACAATTCCAAGACAATCGCAACGTGAATGCACCACAGAAGAGGACCAGTCTAGAAACTAGTAACTAGTATATCAGGATAGAAGTAGTTGTTTTGTAGACAAAAGATGTTGAAACATGAGAGTAGAAGAGAGAGATTTGGTTAATATTATTGATCTTTTGTGGTATTTATGAAGGTTAAATAAAGTGATCAGATGTGAAAACCAACATTTGGTGGATGTTTCTCCCTGACAGAGACACAATGACGATGTATGAGCATGACTGTACTACACCTTCATTTCATTATAGTGTGAACGTTTCCTCTCTTAAACCCTGACTCTCATGTTCTATGATCCGCTCTATTTGTTTTTCTGAGATCTCATTTCTTTAAGACACACAGAGCTGAGCTGTAGTGTCTTAACACAGTCAGGCAGCGGTGGATGTAGGCTATCAGCTGATCCTGTTTCCTATGTAGCACACCGACTCCCATGATGCAGCAGAGGACGAGAGAGAGAGAGAGAGAGAGCGAGAGAGAGAAAGGCCTCAGGCTCTGTCTTTCATCAGTACCAGCTCTTTTCATCTGATCTCTTTAAACTTTCTCCCACGTTTCTACAATCCCTCCTCGCCTTCGCTCTGCACTGTAAACCTCAATGAACAGTGTTACATCATGGCGGTTTCTGAATCTGACTGCATGAAACCTTTAGGGGAGTTCGCTCATTTGTCAGATGAAACGTGGATAATCCATTCATGAAAATGGTTGTTGGATCCTGCCTTTACATTTAAGCATGACAGTGCTGATGCTTCATGCAAATACTTAGAGACACCCTGTCAGACGTGTGATCACATCCACAGTAATGCACCGACACACACAGCAGCAGCAACTGTGAAGAAGAAGACTGCTAGCAAATAAACAGGTTTTATGTGGAAGGAATGCATTAGACCTTAATGATGCACACAGTAGGTTTAGGCAAGAAAAAAAAATCCATTTGTTTACAAGAAAACTCCACTGGACACCTTTTTAAAGTGATAATTTAATTTAAATAAACATCTGTTAAAGGTTCAGTGTGTAGCATTTAGGGGGTCTATTGGCAGAAATTGAATATAATATTATTTAGTGTTTTCTTTTCGTGTATAATCTTCTAAAATTGAGAATCGTTGTGTTTTTGTTGCCTTAGAATCAGCTGTTTATGTCAGCAGGTCTCCACAGAGTCATGTTTTTGCGTTCTTCTTCTCGTTTGGCAAACGGGAGAAGTTTCAGTTCGTTGCAATCTGCAAACTTACCGCCAAATGGCGCCAATTCCTACACACTGCACCTTTAATTCTCTATCTATGGCAGATTCGAATGAGACGATACAACGGTGAATTAGTCTGATATAAGTCTTTGCATTTTGAGTGTCGACCTGGGAAAACACCTGCAATCATAGGTGTCGCCAAAGAGAACGAAACAGAGATCTTTGAGATTGTAGCTTAAAGTAAACTCTGCACAATGTTGATTGAAGGTCTCTACTTTTATCTTTAGTGGATAACAAGCAGAAAAGACTGGCTTCTAAGAATCTAGGGTTGTTATTTTAGTATCTCAACAAAAGCACCAACAGACAGTTTTATTTTTGGAACAGTTTCAGATGAGCAGCCATGTTTTCATCCTGTGTGCAGGGATTCGTTTTTTCTTCTCATTTTGTGATGATGCTAGCAGCCTACTATCGTGTCCCATTTCAGGAGCCACCTGCTTCAAAGGACGCAGCCTGTGAAGGTGTAAGTCTTTGGAGGACTGAGCGTGCACCTGATAAACTGATTACAGAGGAGTCGCTGCAGCCTCGATGCTGAATCTTAAAGTGATATTGAGCCAATTTGCAGCCAAAAGAAGGCCTTATTTTAGATGAAACAACTTTTTGGACCCTTAAATTTCTGCTCAGTCTTGCAGACTTCAGTTAGAGGCCTCAGCTGAAATGGGACACAGCTGTGGTTTAACTAGTCCCATTAACCTCGCCCTCAATCAGTGCAGTAAGTGCTGACATGGTGTATCTATCAGTAACATATGGAGAGAGTCAGATATCACCAAGGGCTGCTGGCAAAAATAAAAAGAAGCCCGTTTCATCCTCGGACGTTTTACCGTCGCTCGTGGATCGATGTTTCGAGTCTCTGACTGGTTGATGATGTTTTTTTGTGTTCCTGCCGAGAATATTTCTTTTGACTCGATTTTCGAAAAACAAGCCTGAAGCAGTGCGTATTTGTTTGGCACCACTCTGCGAGCGAGTGGGAGTAAAATGACAATCAATACAGACCGCTGCATCAACAACAGATAAAAACAACCGACGGGTTATTAAAAGAAGTGAATGAAGGCGAGGGAGAGAAAGAGGTTCAGAGGCTTCGAGAAGAAATGGAAATAAATTCACGCAAATCTCTTTGTTTAATGGTAATATACATGCAAATGTCTTAAAGTTTGTTTAGTGTGTTTATGTTCCTCAAAAAATACCTCCTGAAGAAGGAAAATGAATTTATCTTTCTTTATTCACCATTTTTTCATCGCTTATATTTGATATTCGACCAACTGCAGCTCAATCTCTCTTACTCTTTGTTTATAACTGCAAGGTATATGCTCACAAGTGGCAGGTAATGTACTAGGAGAGTAAATGGTTTACACTCACACACACACACACACACACACACACACACACACACACACACACACACACACACACACACACACACACACACACACACGCACAGCGATTGGCCTACAGTTGCCCCTTGTATGTCAAACAGAGAACAAACAGACACTAGCCATGCCCTGCTGGTTAGACGCTGATCTGTGTGAGTGTGTGAACAAACAGACACTAGCCATGCCCTGCTGGTTAGACGCTGATCTGTGTGAGCGTGTGTGTGTGTGTGTGTGTGTGTGTGTGTGTGTGTGTGTGTGTGTGTGTGTGTGTGTGTGTGTGTGTGTGTGTGTGTGTGTGCTCTCGGGGAGGAGGTGTGTGAAGCTTTCTCAGCGGTCTGAGTCTGTGTTTGTGTGTCGCTTTGTGTTGCTTCCAAGCCATTAACAAATCCTCCATTACACACTCTGCCTCCAGTGTACAGTAAAGCAAACTTTTCACAAGTGCCCACACACCACACACACACACACACACACACACACACACACACACACACACACACACACACACACACACACACACACACACACACACACACACTGAACTGCCAGCCTCCTCTGCTTGTCTCCAAAGATCTCAGGCTGCTGTCGATGGAAAAACAGCCTCTCTCCTCCGTCCCTGTTGTTTCTGATGAATGTGTTCGTTAGCTTGGTGCCACGGAGAAAAACACACATGTGCGTCTTCTGAGATCATCAATTTTGGATTTTTTGACAGGATCCGAACCCTCGTCGGAAACCTCATTGGAACGTATTCTACCGTAAATCAAACGGCGACCTCCGGTGAAGGAAAGGTTCCCAAACCTGCAGCTCCTCACATGGCCACTGGAGGCTGGCTCCTAAACGAGCCAATCCTCATAGACCCAATGTTAGAAATGGCCAACTTTACCACAAAAAATAACTTCCAAAAATTGTTAATTGTCTCTACAGCAATTTTTCCGTCCAACGTATCCTCATACAGCGGTTTGTTTGATATCCTGCAGAAAGTTTCCCTCATTTTTTCTTGTTTTCCTACAAAAGTCCAGCAAGACGTGTCAATTTTTGCTCGTCTTTTCAAAATAAAGTTCTGACTTCACAGAAACTAACGCTACTTAGTCAGATTTAGGACTAGATCCTTGTTTGGTTTACAGAAGGGCCGTAACTACATCACAAATCAATCAACACTGACTCCTAGTTCCTTAGTGTTTTCTCTGTATGTCGTCCACTGGAGAGGGACATGAAAATCCACTTCACTGATCAGATGTGCAGCTGATTTATCCTAGCGTTACTTTTAATATCATCTGTGATCTGTGAGCATGCTGCAGGACAGACGTGCCATCTATAAAGTCTTTTATAGTTTAACCTTTGAAATAAAACACTTAATCCCTCAAGTGTTGAATTTAGTTTGCATTATATTAATTATACAGTGGTGATGTACTCTGCTTTAGCTCAGTGTGCAGTTTTAACCACGGCTAGGGGTCCCCCACAATGCATCTGTGTGTGTGTTAGTGTGGTAAGGCTGTGATCGAGCTCTGCAGCGTGTTAATAATTGAACTGAGTTTTATCCTTAGAGGCTATGCACATGCACACACACACACACACACACACACACACACACACACACACACACACACACACACACGCACACTTTGCATATTAAAAAGCACACAAACACAGAGAACTACATGTTGTCCACTTGTCCTCATTTCACCGTGTGAGGCTACACTTTGAGCCAGTTCATGCAAACATACTGTACAACAACTTGTGTTTTAGAAGTGCCTGAATAGTGAGGAGAGAGAGAGAGAGAGAGAGAGAGAGAAGGGGGAGAGAAAGGGAGAGGAGGGGTGAGCAAATGAACAAGAAGTGGAAAGAAAGACGGAGTAGAAAAATCCCTTTTCCATTGCTTCACAGAGAGAGAGAGAGAGAGAGAGAGAGAGAGGCCATGAGGAGGATGGCAGTGTGACAAACGACTGGCCATAAAGTGAAGCCAAGAAGAGACGGATCTAAAGGGAGGGAAGTGAGGAAGAGAGAGAGAGAGGGAGATGGGGGAGGAAAAGAGAGAGAGAGAGCAGAGTGTGTAATTAAAGCCGTGATTAAAAGGGTCTGAAACCATTTCTCCCAGTCTGCTGTGTCGGACTTCTGGTGCTTCTCTGGAAAGTGACATCAGTGTGTGTGTGTGTGTGTGTGTGTGTGTGTGTGTGTGTGTGTGTGTGTGTGTGTGTGTGTGTGTGTGTGTGTGTGTGTGTGTGTGGTTACGTACAGAGTGTGTGTTATTTAGCTTCTCTTCTGTGTGAGAACGTACAGCGGATCAATAGAGACCCTGAGGATGAGGATGAGGATGAGGATGAGGTCAGTGATAGCTGCTGATGGGAGACACCTTCCAGTTGACTGCACTGATCCAGGAGCAGATGGAGCGAGAGGAGTCCCTGTAGGTCTACATGCATCGTTCTTCGTAGAACATTCTCCCTCCCAACTGAACATTGGTTCCACTCTTCAAACTCTGACGCTCTACGTTCTCCTCTGGTGTCAGTGTTGGACGTCTTTTCAAAATAAACTACCAACGTATATAGTTTTTAGGTTCGTAGTACGGGTGTTTCATTCAAATCTTTTATTAGTAATTAAATGCTTGCTCAGAATTTACTTCTAAAAACTTTAGAATCCTATTTATGGATTCCCCCTGAAACCTGCTTCTAAACAGGAACTGGTTCCAAATGAGTAAAAACCCCAGAGTCTGAGGTTAACGGTTCTGCTATTGGTACTTTAGAAGTAACACTTTGGCCAACAAGCAGAACATCAGTCTGCAGAAATGATCAGTTTATACTGTTTGGAGATCAGCCGTACTGCAGGTAACGTTAGTCTGACCAGAAGAACAGGATCATCAATCAAAGATCATCACTGAGATAACTGATTAGCTGAGAATGTATTTTAAAGATTTTGGAACTTCTTGTGTTGCTGCTCAAAAAACACTATTTGTTTACATACAAGAATAATGAAGCAATGTCGATTATTTTCTTAATTAATTATCTTTTTTTTCTCACAAAATAATCCAAACTGACCCTAAAAAGTATCGAACATTTTTCTAAAAATATCAAATCACACCCAGCTGTAGATTTGAACACAGAGTGTAAGTTTACAAACAAAAAAAAATAGTGCCGTTATCATAATTTGAATATATTTATTATATTTAGAAAGTGATCGTCTTCCAGAGTTTCTGGGAGCTTTTCTACATTTTTCCAAGAGGAGCATTAATGCATGTGGCTTTTCTGGAAGTTTTACAAACACGTAGTTTATATGTTTAATATAAAAGTGAATGGCAATTGTTAGACGTAATTTGAGCCAATGGTGTCCAGGTTTAAAGAGTGTGATCTGCAGTCTGCTTCTGTCAGAGGTTGAGGAGTTTAGGATCTCTGCTCTTCTACTCTCTCCTCTTGGAGACAAGTGAAGTATTTAAAAATCCAGTAAATCATTAACCTTAAATCAGCTCATGTTACTTTGTTTTCCCGCTACAGTACCGTCCCCATTCTTTCCTCCTTTGCTATCCTCTCCCCCCCTTCACCCTCTTCCTCTCCTCCTCTTCCTCCCTCCATCCTCTCATTTATTCATGCTTTCAATCAGCTCTCTTTGTGTCTCACAGCAGCTGTCGTAGATTTATGTCTCCTTTAGAAGGAAAAAAACCCACAGGGCTACACCTTTTACTCTCACTGTCAAAAGGCACTCGTAAAACACGTGCACGCTCACACACACACACACACACACACACACACACACACACACACACACACACACACACACACACACACACACACACACACACACACAGACAGCCACACACCACAAGCTCATGCAGGTATTCAATTAGAAAGACTTATGATTATTGCTTTAACGTGCCACATAAAAAAACACAGGAAGGCCTCAGTGCTGTGCTGTTCATTTCCACTGGCTCTGTGTGTGTGTGTGTGTGTGTGTGTGTGTGTGTGTGTGTGTGTGTGTGTGTGTGTGTGTGTGTGTGTGTGTGTGTGTGTGTGTGTGTGTGTGTGTGTGTGTGTGTGTGTGTGTGTGTGTTTCCAAACCAAAACAGCTCTATTTTAAAGTGGCGCTGACATGAAAAGGAAAAAATAATAAATGAAAGAACATTAAATGATTTTAAATGACAGAAAAGAAAAAGAAGAAGAAGAAGGTGAGGAAAATTAAGCAACTTTGTATCTGAATGGAGGAGTTGAATAAGTTTGGCTCTACCAGAGTGCCCATGAGCAACGTCCAGGCATATCAGATTCCTATAGACTCCCATCCCTCCCCCTCTGTCTCCCCATGTCTCTCTCTCGGGGGACTCTATCACAAGAATGTCTCCATTCCCAAGCATTCAAAAAAAGACAGAGTTGCCGGGGTCAGTGATTGTGTGTGTGTGTGTGTGTGTGTGTGTGTGTGTGTGTGTGTGTGTGTGTGTGTGTGTGTGTGTGTGTGTGCGTGTGTCTGTGTATATTTCTGTGTGTGTTAAAAGAGTAAAAAATTAGATAGTGTTCCTTTACATGTGTGTGTGTGTGTGTGTGTGTGTGTGTGTGTGTGTGTGTGTGTGTGTGTGTGTGTGTGTGTGTGTGTGTGTGTGTGTGTGCTGTTATCGATCAGGTCTCCCCTCCATCATTGGTTATCGGAGACGGCAGCAGGCCCAGAGTACTGCTCCACATTACTCACCATCTATACACTCACACACACACACACACACACACACACACACACACACACACACACACACACACACACACACACACACACACACACACACACACACACACACACTGGCTCTCCCTCCTCTAGCAGCAGATATAATGTATTCAAATGAAACCCAGATGGAAGTGGTCTTTGTGAATCTTCATGATTAGAAGTGTTCAGAGTGAATATTGAGACATCAGGTTGTTTTAAACGCTCTCATCTTCATCCATCATCCTCCTCTTCATCACTGAAGGATGACGTCTCATCCTCTCAGGTCCTGTAAGCTTTTTATAATCATACACATTTCTAAAACTGAATCAGGTCTAATCTACCTGTACCTTACCTTCAGCATTAACATACATGAACAGCATTTCCATTAAAGAAAGTACATTTACTTTTTACCGGAATTGGTATGAAAGGGCGTTTTTTTTTCTTTGAGTGATTAATTTAAGCATCAATTTATTTTTTTGAACTGTTGTTTTGGTCATAAGTACTTTAAAATAGAATGTGAATATCATGCAGCAAAAAAAATAGTTTTTTCTGGAGAAAGGCGGATTTTTCTGAGCTTTCACTTTGCAAATAAATGCATCAACAAGTCACGTTGTGCAGAACGGACATATTCAAAACGTGCACTGAAGTGTGTGTCTGAACCACGACGGCAAACTTTATTACTCCTTTCAACATTGACAAAGGCAGTAAAGACCAGATCCACTCCTTCTGTTCTTACCTTTCACAATAAAAGCCCCAGACATAGACACTGTGTCACAGTCTACCAGAGGGAACCAATCCACTCAGAGCTTTTTACTAAAAAGGAAACTCAATAAATATCTTACAGTAGCTTTAGTCTATACAACAGTTCAGCTCAGACAGACTGAGAGATGATGCAACTGCTGCAAATTTGAGTTGCTTCTGGTATGACTAGTTTTAATGCTAAAGATTCACAGTATTTTGCATTTGTGTGTCATTTATATGTCACGTTCCCGAAGTGTAAAGGCCTTAAAGCATCACTCTGTAGGACCAGACGTCTTCCAGATCCTGAAGTAACCCTCCAGCTTCTCTGCCATGTGACGAGAAGACGTTTCGTCTCTCTGCAGTCTCGGCTTTCTGTCAGATTCCTCCCCCGACTGTCAGTCAGACGTTCAGCTCGTCAGCTCTCCTGGAAGTATGAAGTGGATCTAAAGTGGAAATCAATGAAGGAGCTGCAGCTCCGTCCTGATCCCACCTCACTGACATCAACATTCAGAGATGTTCTCTCAGCGGAGCGCTAAACAGAACCCAGAACAGCAGATGAACAAAGTAGTCACTTTACATATTGTATAGATATGAATACTGATTCATGTCTCAGGACGGTACCGGAGGGTTCCACTGAGCACAGAGTTATGGATCGTTATGTTCTGATTATATTCACATCATTAAATGTGGCAGACTACACTGCAGGCAATTAACGGAAGGCACTGGATTAGTCATGGAAAATTTAAATGTGTTAAAAAGTTTTGTATTAAGCAGCCAGTTTGGTTTTGAGTTAATTTGCCGAAATCGCACACGCCCTTAAAATGTTGAAACTGAAAAAGAAATCTTGCAGTTTATGGTTCTGATGTCGTAGTAGAAACCAGGAAGTTGTGATATTTCAGTCCACTTTATGTGACAGCAGAACGCTGTGGACACTAAAGAGACAGCAGGAGGTTCAAACGTCCAGTCAACTCTATAAACCTTCTTTTCCACTGCTGCTCTGTTGCTATGCGACGGCATTAGGTCCATGTTTACTTCCTGTCAGCTGATGTCATTCACAAGCACTGCAGCCAGAAACAAACTGGGACACATTTAGACTGTTTACCGTTAAAATAATTCCATTAATTTCAATCTGGCTTTAAGTTACAACAAAAACAATGTTTCTGGATACTTGTGTATTTCTCCATCATTTGAGCATTTGGATACTTTCACAGCTTTTATATGGCACCTACACCTGCTCTATAATAGAAAAGATAACAATATGGGACCTTTAAGCCAGCAGGAGGTTATTCTGCTCATTATTCTCTGCATTAGCTCTAATGTATATTAGAGTGTACCAGATGGATCTACTGTTCAATACACTCCAGGCCTCTTTAATGGGTTCTGGTCCCAGGACATCAGGCCACATCAGGCCGACTTAAAAGAGAGAACGGACTCTGAGCTTCACTTCATTATGATGCAGAGTCAGAAGGTCCTGTCTGGTCTCTCAGGTGCTTCCAGAATGAATTACACTGCAGCTCCTATTTAATACCACGGAGTTCATAAGGTAACGTTAAACACACTGAGCTCTGTCTCTCTCTCTCTCTCTCATCCCTCGGGTCATTTTAACTCCTATCAATGAAGTCGAATTTGTTCTCAAAGTGTGAACAAAGAGTCTCTGTCTTTGAACTTTTCCTCTGTGGTGGGATTACACCGTGCTGTGGATAAAAAACTGCTGAACATCCAAAAGTCTTTGAATGCGTCCCAGCTGCAGTAATAAAGAAGTCAGCCGCCCGGTTATTTAGCCCTCTACCCACGCGCTCTGCACACAACACTAAAGCATGAACATGAGTATGAGTCGAGCGCTCATCGGGTCTTCTGAGGCCTCGGCGTGTTTGTTATTCCAGCAGCAGTCCTCTGTGTTTAAGGAGTGTCTCGTATCAGAGGCTGAATGTCAAGAGGCCTCCCATAATGAACTTTAAGCTGGTGGTCTGCTGGGAAGCAGCGTGGTACGACATCTGTCACAACACACACACACACTCATACACACACTCATACGCACACAGGGCGACAGGTGTGTTTTCTATCGACATACTAAAGTCCATCCTTCCTCACTTTTAATATCCCATTGTTTTCCATGCACCATCTTTTCTTTTGCACGCCGTCAATCCATGTCTGTCATTTTTATTTACGTCTTCAGGTCTTCATCATGTCTTTGTTCCGTCCTTGTTTAAAGTTTAGTTTATCTTTGTTGCATACAAACAACACACTCTCTGCACTCCTCCACTGTTCCTCCATCACTTTCACCTTCACCTGATCATTTTTATGTCTGTTCGTGAAGCAGAATATGCACCGATTCTTTTTTATTATAGCTGAAGTTGTTTCCCCGTGTTAGACCTTAAAGATGTAAGTGTCAGATCGGAGACTACAGCCCACATTTCTGGTGCGTTCAGGACACAGGTTTTCTCAGAGAGTGAGCAGTCTTCCCGTCCGTTATTCCCGCTGATCATCACAGCAGCATTCTGGTTAAAGAACGAGGGCTGTGTTCTGTTTCCCAGAAGATTCAGCGTCCTGCTTCCGTTCCCCACTTCCACTGTCCTGGTTCAGCCACGTATTAATAGCAATCTACGTACGCTGATGTCTGAGTGTGTGTGTGTGTGTGTGTGTGTGTGTGTGTGTGTGTGTGTGTGTGTGTGTGTGTGTGTGTGTGTGTGTGTGTGTGTGTGTGTGTGTGTGTGTGTGTGTGTCTGGATCTGTGAGTGCATTTTGGACAATGGTGAAGTTGAAGACAGGACGAGGAAATATTTATAAGTCAAAAAAGTTTAAAAGCTAGATGTTAGAGTGTGTCACAGTCCTTTTGATTTTAATGTTAAGACAACGTCTGATGGCTTTAAATAAGCTTGTTGCTAGCTCCTCTCATTGACACCAATGGTTAGTGTTAGCAACAAGCTAACCACCTAACAACAGACTTAAACTCTGTGTCGTCACTTTAAAACAATATTGTTTTCAACAACAGCTGCTAGGAATTCCTCAGGGAAAGAGACTTTGTGATGTGGTTCACAATGTGCACACATGTGCCTGTGTGTATGTGTGTGTGTGTGTGTGTGTGTGTGTGTGTGTGTGTGTGTGTGTGTGTGTGTGTGTGTGTGTGTGTGTGTGTGTTTGTGTGTGGGCATGACTGACTTTTGTATGTGTGTATGCCTGATGCAAGAGGCATATCATTAACAAGGAGGAAGGATCATGTTCTCACACACACAGTTTCCTGCAGGGTTGAATCGTTAGAGCACAGTCGGGGGGTTAGAAGACACACACACACACACACACACACACACACACACACACACACACACACACACCCTCCAGTCTCCTTAGCGTATTATGGATTTGACCTCTAATATGCTAATTCTAAGACCCCAGTTGGTGTTTACCAGATGCACAAACACGCGTGCACACACATGCTTGTGCACAACTGCAGATTCATGCAGAAACACACCACTAAGCTGCTAATGGCAGATCTTAATGAGGCAAAGTGTCAGAGCTTGGCATTAAGCTGCTGTTCAAACTGTGTGTCTGCGTCTCAATCCAACTGAAAGATGTGGAAAAGTGAAAATGATTTTAAAGATTTCTATTAAACGGGTCCCGGTGCACACACACAAACAGATGAATGTGTTCTTGTTCTCATCTGGTCTCAGGTGGCCTGAACAATGTTCAATATTTATGTCAATAACATCTCTTTATGTGTGTGTTTGGTAGTTTTTCAGTGCACTTTTTCTATGTGTTAAACAGTTTTCTATGTGCACAAAAGTGTGTGTTTGTGTGCGTGTGTTCTGCCCAATTAAACATAATTAGCCCAGTGAAACCACAGAGTTTTAACGAAGCTGCAGACTGAACCATGCAGAGTGATGCTGTGGTTCAGGGATTCATAAATGGATTCATATGGAATGTAAATTATAAAAGACGGTTAAATGTGCTGTTTCTGTGGTTTAACAGACGGATTTTGCAGAGCTCGGCCCAGATCCGAATGTTGTTGAGCTGGTCTGACTGGTTTCTCTCCTGTTTATTGAGGATCCACTGCAGCAAACTGATTTTTTTCTTTCCTGTCTGGAAGCTTCCATCATTGTTTTTCTGGAGCCTTTTCTGTGATTCTTATCTCAGAGCATCTGTTCAGAAACATGAACATGGTGTCCAACCTGCAAGGTGGTGAGAAGAAGAAATCCAGAAAACACTGATTGGATTTCACCAAAAACAATGCACCAGAAACTACAGACAGATGTCTTTTGTTTTTCTGATGATACCCACTATTGACTGCAGTTGTAGAAACTCTTTTTTATTACTCTTGTCTTCCATCTTACTTTATTTAATGAACCAGAAATAATTAAAGTAAAATAATTTAAAAGCAAGAAAGAAACATTTCTCTCATTCTGAACTCCATTGAGTTTCCTCTCAGAGGAGAGCAGAGTCATGCCTGCAGTTGAAAGGGTTCAGGTTCAGAAAACATTTTAGGATATGCCATATTTTCCAATGCGGTAGGTCGTTAAAAAGTAGTTTCCTCCCTCCTCCTTTATCCTCTCCCATCATCTCTTTACTGCTGCCCTCTCTCTCTCTCTCTCTCTCTCTCTCTCTCTCTCTCTCTCTCTCTCTCTCTCTCTCCCACCCTCCTCTCCTGCAGCCCAGTGCGCCTCCTAAAGATCTCCAACTTTAAAGCTTTTTGTTGAATCAGCACTTGCAGACCTTCCGACACGGTTCTACTAATCTCTCTGACATTTCTGCAAGTCTCTAACTCGCCTTCTACCTCTCTCTGGGAGACTTTTTATCTGAATTTAAAGCAACATTCACACACGCCAACATAAATATACACAGTTATCTCACATGTAAAAATTTACATAATCACAGATGCACACATTACATCTCTGCAGGATATCAGATGGAGAAGATGTGTGTGTGTGTGTGTGTGTGTGTGTGTGTGTGTGTGTGTGTGTGTGTGTGTGTGTGTGTGTGTGTGTGTTAACCCCCACAGCGATGGAGGGATTTTCCTCTTCTCGTTCTCCCTCTGCTTCTCAAATATCAAAATACGTTCTGGATGCAAAGGATGCAACATCTGTGTGTGTGTGTGTGTGTGTATGTGTGTGTGTGTGTGTGTGTGTGTGTGTGTGTGTGTGTGTGTGTGTGTGTGTGTGTGTGTGTGTGTGTGTGTGTGTGTGTGTGTGTGTGTGTGTGTGTGTATGTGTGTGTGTATGTGTGTGTGCTGACAAAGACAGAGGAGTTGTTATTTTCTCCATATGGTGAAAATGAAGGAGATGAACGAAACAGAAGCAGGAGATTAAATGACAATAAGTTACTGTTGGCTGGCTGTGTTGGGAGAACCTAGCGAACATGAAGCCGGGCCGGTTCCTCTCTGTTCCCGCAGAGCACGGCGTCTTAACGAGGCTTAATGAGGACTGTTTAGCCGAGACGAGGAATCCAATTTAAAGCAAGAGTAAGTACTGAAAACCCCCTTTGGCTCCGTGAAGGAACACTAAAGTAAAGCGTGATTAGCTCTCTGCGGACCTGCAATCCATCGGCTGGTCTGATATTTCCTAAAAAATCAGGGTTATGATTGTTTGGATCTTGATTCTATAAAAGAAAACCACATAGAACCACAATGAGGTCGACTCAATACGTCTTCAAGCTTATTACCAAGACTCATGAGTGAACACAGGTCAGTGAACCAGCTGTCTATTGTGTGTGTGTGTGTGTGTGTGTGTGTGTGTGTGTGTGTGTGTGTGTGTGTGTGTGTGTGTGTGTGTGTGTGTGTGTGTACAGTGCTGTGTGTACAGTGCTTGGCATGTTTGCAAACATATGTCATTTCCCTGTTGGAAAAGTTAACGAACCGTAGCTGAAGCAAAGCAATTTGTGTAATTGAGTAGGTTGAAAGACTGCAGATCCCCAGTGTGTGTGTGTGTGTGTGTGTGTGTGTGTGTGTGTGTGTGTGTGTGTGTGTGTGTGTGTGTGTGTGTGTGTGTGTGTGTGTGTGTGTGTGTGTGTGTGTGTGGCGGGGGGGGGCATAAATAAGCTAGTCTGGACTGGAGAACATGTGTGTGTAGACTCCAGAGTAAACTAAACACACACAGTGACATGAGGGGCCTGTAGTTTCCACTCTGTGGCCCCTCACACACTCTTTACCTCCTCTAAGAAAAAACAGAAATATGCTCTCACTCTCTTTCCTCTCTTTCTTTCCATCATTGCATTTCCTCGAGTACAGCAGATTTTTATATCCTTTTTATTACACTGGGGTTGTGTTTTACTAATTATGGTCATCACTTCTGTAATTTCCTCCAAACTGAGAGAGAAAATTAGATGTTTTCCGTTCCCTCTTTAACAAAACATACCACTTTCTGATTTAAGGAAGTATTTTCTGCACAGTCAGATACTTAAACTTGCAATAACTGCAAGAAACACAACATATTACCCTTTGAAGTTGATGCTCCTTGCTCATCTACACATCCTGCACTAACATAGTAACATGATCATTCATTAAGAGTTGTGTTTGTGTCCAACTGATAAAATGTAAGTCCAATATTCTCCCTCTTTTAGCTCTGTTTTTGGACTCCACCACCTCCTGAGGGAAACATTTGTCTCTTGAGCTGCTAAATGCTCCACTATGTTTTGGGCTGTACAGCTAAACAATGACAGGTTCAGCTGATATTTCTCTGTATGTTCATCAAGAGCGACCCATTTTTAGATTGTATCATAAAAATATAGATTTTTGTCATTTTAACGAGTACAATAACTTTATCGACACCAGTAAATGTGGCCAAATAAGACCCAAGTTGTTACTAAGTTTTATCTTTTAGAAGAATGAATCAGACATCTCCTGTTCTGAAGAGTGAAGTCAAAGCTTCATGTGTTAAAGCTGCATTCTCTCTCCTGTCCACCAGGGGGCGACTCCTCTGGTTGTATAGAAGTCTATGAGAAAATGACTCTACTTCTCTCTTGATTTATTCCCTCAGTAAACATTGTAAACATGAGTTTATGGTCTCAATCTCTAGTTTCAAGTCTTCTTCAATACAGCATGATGTTCATTTAGTAAATGATGCTCCATTTAGAGTCAAACAGACCATAAAGCAGGGGATGCTTTAGGGCGGGGCTACACACTGATTGACAGGTCGACATCAGAGAGTTGTCTTTGTTTTCGTTTTACAACGTTAACCCTTCCACAGTGTTTTCACTTCATGAAAGTAACATTTTAGGCGCCTGCAGAAAATGTTTTATCCAGCATTCAGTTGTATTTAGCTCCACATGAAAGTAACCTCTTGTCTTACTAATGGTTTAAAAGACACTTTAATAACTTATTTTGTTTAAATGTGCTCTTAATTTGTTTGCTTTTTTCTCATATTTTATTGTCAAGTTTGATTTTTTTTTTGTTTATTGTCACGCACAAACTGAGACAAATCCCTTGTTTGTGCAGAAGTTCTTGGAAATAAACCGTTTCTGATTCAAACTGATGAACTCGAGGCTTCAAAACTTTACCCACAAACCAATGCATGACGTCACCGTGACTACGACCACTTCTTATACAAGAGTCAAGGATGTGTGAACATGGGCTGGAGATGGGAGATTGTGATTGGTGGAAACTGCTTTGTGTGTCAACATTTACACACACACACACACACACACACACACACACACACACACACACACACACACACACACACACACACACACACACACACACACACACAGCCTGTGGCTCTGCTACAGCTGTGCTTTAGCTGCCCTCACCATTCATTTTATCGGACTCGTCTCCTCACTGATGGCTGCTTGTCACGGCTCTCTGTGGTTCTGCTCCACTCTCTGCTCGGTCACATGCAAACATGCTCGCAGAGATGGAACGTATTTAACATGTTAACAAGTTAATCTGCTTCATTTTGATCTAATCAAACGTTAAAATGTAACAGCGGTTCATGAAAGTTTCCCCTTAGATCTTTTTGTTTGTTATTACATTACAGTAAAGGTCTGTAATATTTAAAGCATCCAGAGCGACACGACGCTGAGTCAGAACCGACAAAAGGAAATCGTTAATGTCATTAATTACACCTGCTGTGACATTTCCAAACGTCTGCTGTGATAAAACGTCCACTTGCTGCTCTAAGTACTCTGTTTGGTGTCTGTTTGACGATGCCACAATGCACAGGAAGTGATGTGTTTCTGTTCTGTTTGGAATAATGTCAGGAACATAAAAAGAAAAGATTGCTTCCTACAGAAACATGATGCGTATGAAATTATCCAATTATATTCACATTTTAAAACACGTTAGAGTACAGCTGTTCACTGGAGGGACTATATGAGTAACCCTTAAGTCATTATAGACTCATTCTCATTTGTTATGATCCATTTCAATCTTTTTACTGGGAAAAGCAGATTAGATTTGTCTTTACGGTATTTTTTGTATTCTATAAAATGAAAATTAAAGTGTATATTGTTACATTTTTGGAGCTATTGACGGTAGGATATGGTGCATTTTAGCATTTGATTTATTTGTATATAATCTATTTGTTCCCCACAGACACATAATAAAGCTGAAAAGATAACTTTAATTATATATATCTTTATTTG
>NC_072454.1:1528859-1558859 GCF_027596085.1 Anoplopoma fimbria
TCTCTCTCTCTTTCCATCCTTCTCCTCTCTCTCTTGAGCATCTCACCTTCATCTTCCTCCTCCGAGCTGAGGAAGGATTGGATGAGGGAGGAAAGGGAACAACTGTCAGACAAGCTCCCTCTCTCCGTCTCCGGGAGGCCGAGGAATTTAAGATGCGTTTTATTGATTGTTCCTTCAAGGCAGAATTGTTATGTGGGAGGGAAATGTGTGTGTTTGAGTTCTTAGAATCCTACGTTCAATCAAATATTTCTAGAGTGTGTTTGTGTGTGTGTGTTTGTGTGTGTGTGTGTGTGTTTCTGTGTGTGTGTGTTGTGTGTGTGTGTGTGTGTGTGTGTGTGTGTGTGTGTGTGTGTGTGTGTGTGTGTGTGTGTTTCTGTGTGTGTGTGTGTGTGTTTGTGTGTGTCCATGCAATCGCTGCCTATTTGTGTCAAACCTCAGTATGAGATCCAGAAGCTTTCTTTCCTCTCTGTCTGTCTGACTTTGGTTAAATCTCATCTGTTGTCATGAGATACTTTAACAATTCAATACAAAAACCAAAATAACACAACGGAGATGTTACACAATAGACCGTTTCAAGGCTAAATGAACAGAAAAAACAAAAAAACTAAATAATGACAACCTATTATTACCCTTTTTCTAATATTGGGCAAATAGGAAAAGATGGTGCTTTTGCTTTGAGGAATACATATCATGTAATATATAATTTAGCTAAGAAAAAACTGCCTTTTTCTCTGTGGTTTTGGATCCTTCAAAATAAAACCTGCGACATTTGTTCCTGTTAAACTATGATATCTTTAAGATTAAAACACAATCTTTTTGGAACAAATCTAATAAACAACAATAAGCACTTCTTCTCTCTTTGCTCATGTTTTATCCATGTGGTTTAGACACTAAAGTCCAGCCTATCCTCCTCACTGCTGCTTCCTTTTATTCATTTTTAATGCAGGAATCTGATTTTTTTCTGCTCTCAGGTCTGTTCAAAGTGTTTCATTTCTGTTTTCCACCTCTCTCTCTCTCTCTCTCTCTCTCTCTTTTAATCTTCCCATCACTCCTTCCATCTCTCTCCATGCCGTGAGTAGGCGGTCACCGTCGGAGGTGAGAAGTGAGAGCGCGAGTGTGTGCCGGGAACCATGGAAACGCTGGTTCCTAATTGGCCAATGGCCTGACAACAGCTGACAGTCATGCGACTGTCAGCTGTTGTCAGTGAGGGCTGTTCATGCAGACAGGCAGCCGGGTCGGACGGCCCCAGATGGGTCCTTCACATACGAGAAGAAGAGGAATTTACTTGATCTCCGTCTCCAGTTTGAGCCTCGAAATCAATTTCTTGAGCAGCTGAAGTGGTTCTCTGCTTGGTGTGTGTGTGTGTGTGTGTGTGTGTGTGTGTGTGTGTGTGTGTGTGTGTGTGTGTGTGTGTGTGTGTGTGTGTGTGTGTGTGTGTGTGTGTGTGTGAAACAGAAGCATCAGTCATTTAAACAAACCTCCAGGATGATATGTTAACGTTCAGGTGGGAAAAAAGCCCTCTAGCCTCCACAGTAATTATAACTTCCGTCTGTCGGGAGCAAAAGAACAAATAGGTCGACTTCAGAGCCACAGAGGGAGGAGGTCGGGACAAAAACACACTGGCCTTTAACAAGGAACTCTTGTTTGTTTCCTGTTTTCTACTAACAATCAATGTTGCTTTCTTTCAACCAGAACTTCAGTTGTTCATAAACCTGAAACAAAGCTGGTTTCATCCAGTATTTGTAGCATTAACTATGAAAAATAATGCTAAAGATGATCGCTAAATCACATGCTAGGCAGGCAGAAGTGGACGTGGATGGGTCCAAAAAACTGTGATCTTTTAGCCAGGAGACTGCTGTTCGTTCCCCGAGTGAAAAGAGAAGTCAATGTTGATGTTTTTGTAAGAAGTTTCAGCACTCTTGTAGTTCTTTGACTATCTTTTCTTAAACCTAACTAAGTAGTTTGTTGCCTAAACCTAACTGAGTTTCCTGTGAGGAGGGAAGTTTATTTTGAAAATCCCTCATACTTTTAATGAGCATAAATGCACGTGTTGCTGGACTTTTTGTGGAAAAATGCACAAAAAACGGTCGTCTAATATCCTACTTTTTCTAAGATATCAGACTAACCATATCCTATGAGGATAAGTGGTGTATCAACGACAAAAAATCTATTCATATGAAATATCACGTAATCATTAACCAGAGTATAAAGACGGAAAACACCACACACGTGTTGCTGGACTTTTCGTAGAAGAACACACAAAAAAGAAAGAGTAGATTTTCGTAGGATGTCAGACGAACTGTTGTTTCCTGTGAAGAAAAACGTTGTTTCCTTACTTTTGTGTTATTTCAAAAAGACGTGTTGCTGAAAACATGCATCTTCACTAAAACCTGATTATTGAAAACACTGGCACAGACGTGTATCTCCTAAACCAAACCTTCACCGTGTTGTTCTAACAGAGATGAGAGGGTTCTGTAAGGAACAAACATCATCAGAGCATCAGATGATAAAAGTCTCTGGTTCTGGAGGACTTAACAAACATGTTTTTATGTGATTACTTCTGCAGAACTCTGTGTCTGTGTTTGTGTATTAACGTGTCTTTCTGTGTTTATATAACTATTCACGAGTCTCTCCAGTGTTCATCTCTATGTATCTCCACCTGTGTGTATCTGAGCATGACGCAGGCTGATATTTTTTGTATCCATGTTTAGAGAGTTGATGGATGTCTCTGCTCGGCCTCCCACTGAGTTCTCTTTCTCTTTCTCCGTCTCTCTCTCTCTCTCTTTCATATTCATTATGGAATCAGAGCGGTTCTGATCTCTCTTTTCAACTGAAGGAAACTATTCACTGACTTTCACTCAGGAGTCAGTTTTAAGTTGAAATCACACAGAGTTTGGTCTATTTTTCTTCCATAACATGTCTTTTTTCAGACTAGTAGAAAGAAAACATCCAAAATACACATTAAGATTTCTATTTTACTACTTTGTTCATTTGTGTCTGTACATTTCTTCTAAATTCACCAAAAGTTACCATGACATAATGCCTCATTATCATATTTAATCAGAACATTTCAGAACACTTGTAATACAGAAATGTATAATCTTAATGTAAATATTCAGCTGGTGAAGTTTCATGTTGATATCTATTAGTTATTTTTTTACCCTATTCACCTGTAGAGTCTTCAACATGTATGTAATTTAACTAAACATATCTTTAAAGGACGTTTTCTCTAAATGAGTTTTTTCTCAGACTCTGATCCATAAATCTCCACTTCAGTAGCTCTTACATACACCAAACTTTACAGCTTCATTCCTCTCTATATTCTGAAGGTTTCTACAGAGGGGTTTGTTCAGATATCATTCACAGCCTGATTTATACAACATTTACAACTAAAATCATGGAGGAAATTGACAGTATTCTCTGATTTATGGAGTGAAACAAAGAAATAAAATCCACTCTTTGACTCTAATATGTAACAGGATGAAACAAGAATTATATATATTTCATTATGGATGCTTCATTTGCATATTTAAACTAAACTTAAATACAGAAAATAATCGTCTTAATGTAACAAACGATTGCTAAAGTTTCATGGTGACAACTAGTAGTTATTTTAACCCTCTTCACCTTCTGGAGTGTCTCCTGTTTATATCATTACTGTGTGGTTGTGCGTTGTTGTGACAGGTGTGTGTGGTGTGTGTGTGTGTGTGTGTGTGTGTGTGTGTGTGTGTGTGTGTGTGTGTGTGTGTGTGTGTGTGTGTGTGTGTGTGTGTGTGTGTGTCGGTAACTAATGTCATGTCGTTAAACCAACACTGACTCACTCACAGAGAAGTGTTGAAAATGACCTTTGCAGCACTGAACCGCCGACATGTTTCGCTTTAAGGAGTCTGACACGGACTGCTGCACGTGTGGAAATGTTAAAACACGACTCCTGCTCTTGTCGTGTGGCTCACTGCTGACTACACACACACACACACACACACACACACACACACACACACACACACACACACACACACACACACACTCAGAAACGGAAATATGATTTTCCAGCCAAGGAAGGGCAGACGGAGCCGATAAAAAGATGTTTTCCTCTTCATCACTCTCCTTTCTCCTTCTCTTCCTCTGACTCATTTTCTTTCCTCTAGCACACACACACACACACACACACACACACACACACACACACACACACACACACACGCACACACTCTCTCTCTCTCCCTTTTCATGCATGTCTCACTCACTTTCTGTCAGTTTCTCATTGTTTGGAGCAGCAATGTAAACTAGCTGCATATTTTCCATGACTTCAGGGTCTCACTGCAGAACAACCTGCCTCACCAGTCCACTAACACACACACACACACACACACACACACACACACACACACACACACTGATAAGTGAGGGTCACGGTAGATGGAGCGGATCGTTGTAGTGTAATCTCAGACGTGTCCTGATATAAACGGTATACAGACTCGGTGTCGGTGTCGGTGGAGCGCTCCGGTCTCCTGATGTGATTACAGGCCGGACTTCTGCTCCGGACACAGATGGATGTTTACTGTCACAGATACTGAGTGACGTCAGAGAGAACGAGACGAGGTGGATCACACTGGATAGTTTTGGCATAATGACAGCGTTGAAAAGCGAAAGTCTAGAAAAGAGCTACTAGACCCGGATATCCTCGTGAAAAATATACAGCTTCAAGTTTTTATTTTGTCAGTAGTCCATATCTCTGAATCAAAACAACACTCTCAGCATGTCTCATCTTCACTGTACCATTACGGTTGGTCACAGTAAGGAAAAGATCATAGTCAAGGCTAAAGCCTCTGAAATGTTGTTTAAATCGTATGTAACCTTTAAACATTCAAAGTCTGAGAAAATAAATGCTTTTAATTTGATAAATTAACATTTAAAATCTGCTTTTTTATCAGAGCTGGCACAGGCAGAACAGGAAGCTCACGTGGGACCCCATCACTCTTTGTGAAAAGTGATTTAAGTAAACAGGGTTTTCACTTTTAAAAAAGTTGCTTTTATGTCCATAGAGGACAAAAAACTGCCATAAAATAATATATTTATATTTTCTTTCCACTTTTAGCAAGACCACATTTTTTAACCAGCGTCAGTCCTGATGATAAATAATCATTATTCATTTTCAGAAATGTATCCCTTTAAATCCCAGCTTGTTTACATAAGCGCTGATGTTGCTGCATTGAATCAACCTCTGCAGTGCTCCATGATTCAGCAGTGATGCCCCTAGTGGACACCAGGATAACTGCATGTAATGGCCCCATAAGGAAAATCTGGTGGAAAATAATAAAAGCTATCATTTAAAAGCCAGGGCTCTAGAATAAAAGTCTAATAATATAAAATGCATGATTCTTAGGCTGTTATGGCCGTGGGACCAAACATTATGGTTTTAATGGGTTTCAATGGGGACATTCTGGTACTTGATGGTCTGTATTTTGGAACAGAGTTTATTATAGACTTATTATTAAAGGAGTTGAGGTTGAAAACTCACAAAATGTAAGTAATATGCTTTTACAAAGACAAGACTGAAGATTCAAACAGCCATAAAGTGTCCCTAGTGACGCATACGGGTTAAAGGAAACGTTTGTGACGTTTGTTAGGTAATATGTAGTTAAAAACACACCACAGTGACACTCACTTCCATTCCAGGCATAAATAATCCACACAAAGGTGCACACAGCTTTTCCCTCAGTGTTTTGTTGGCTGTTTAAGAAGCTTGTAACCGCCGGTTTCTCCGCTCGGCTCTGCTTTGATGTGGAACTGGTGCAACACTCCATCAGGGAGCATTAATATTATATCACACACACACACACACACACACATTAATACATGCCTGTGAGCGGATGCATTTACACACACACACACACACACACACACACACTCCTTATCACACAGGCTGCTGCATTGCTTCACTGCGGCATCGCCTCCCTCCGTCTCTCCTTCAGTCCAGCTATAAAAAAGAAGATAATCAATGCGGTTGTGCAATAATGAAAATAACAGTAGTTGTTGTTATAAAGGTGTTTGACAAGTGTGTGTGTGTGTGTGTGTGTGTGTGTGTGTGTGTGTGTGTGTGTGTGTGTGTGTGTGTGTGTGTGTGTGTGTGTGTGTGTGTGTGTGTGTGGGTTATTTGTTTACAGTGAAAGCCCCCTCTTAATAATATATAAGAGGCTGATGTTGGTTTGAGGAAACTGGATTTAAAGATACTGGGTCAGTGGAAGGATGGAGAGAGAGAGAGAGAGAGAGAGAGAGAGAGAGAGAGAGGCCTGGTTAAATGGGGAATCCCTCAATAAATCAAATATAAGTAAACACATGTGAGACTTACTCTTCCTCCTTTCACTCTTTTTCTGTGTGTGTGTGTGTGTGTGTGTGTGTGTGTGTGTGTGTGTGTGTGTGTGTGTGTGTGTGTGTGTGTGTGTGTGTGTGTGTGTGTGTGTGTAGGACAGTGCATGTAACATGTTAAGTGCTTCCATATGAGACACACACGTCGTACACACACACACACAGGGTGAGTAAAAAGTTTCCATATTTAGGTTAAGTGAGCTTTAACATGACAGATGTTGACTGTTACTGTGTTCACACACACACACACACACACACACACACACACACACACACACACACACACACACACACACACACACACACACACACACACACACACACACACACACACACACACACAGTACTATTTTTAACCCTTTTTTATGACTTTGTGAACAGAAAGTGTTAGAAGAAACACACACACACACACACACACACACACACACACACACACACACACACACACACACACACACACCGGGTCATTTATAGATGGAAAATGTGGACACACACATTCACACACAGGATTTTCTGGTAAATGTTCCAGTGGAACTGTTCTCGATCCACTTCGTCTCTTTCTACCCTTTTTTTTGTTGAGTACAACAAATCTTGGAGTCCATGTTTTGGTGATTTCTATGTTTAAACTTCAGTTGATAGATTTCTTCCTTTGGTTTAGAAAAAACTCTAAGAGTTTGATGAACTTAAAAACAAACTGCTTTGTTATTTTCTGTTTTTGGAAGTTCTGGCTTTTTGTTTCGTAGCAGAAATATTAAAGTAGAATGATTTTATTTTTTTTTCCTGAACTTTTATTTTGTAAAAGTTTTTTTTCACCGACTGAAATTGTGAGGTTTTTTAGTTTCGGTAACTTTGAGCCAGAATCAAAAGAATCAGCACCAACACCCTCTTTAGTTTTAGTTCCTATTCTTCTATAACTAAATCGTTGATTTGTTAAACTGTTGGAATACATTATAGACTTATGCAATATCCAAGTCAGGAGGAGCAATATTTGATAAATGCAAAATACGAATCAAAATATCAGTTTGAATAAAGGATTGTGTTGCTAACATATTTTCCACAGGTGAGAAAAAACACTTTGTTTGGTACAGATTCTCTTCACAAAATCACTCCATGATCATTTTGGTATATATTACATTAAAACTGAGAATAATGCAAACAGAATGACCCCCTCCAATATGTCATTTTTGTCCAAAACCCTCAGAACGAGTCACATTTTTTAGTCACAATTATCCCAAAAGTCATGTTCTTCTATTGCATTAAAGTGTCTCTCACACAGTCAACAAGCTGACAAACACAAAGAGTCGCGTCAGTAGTTGAGGAAGACGTGGAACGCTCTGCAGTGAGCCGTCTGAAGCTCGGCTGCAGAGAGAAGCTTCACTTCAGAAGCTGCTCTGGATCTGCTACGACAGATTGGGGTTAAAACTTTCCTTTAGGATGCTCGGGACAAGAAAATGCTGGAACACAGCCAAAAAGAGTTTGATACGACAGAGGAGTACGAGCACAAACAATCCTACGCAGGAGTGTGCAAATATTAAAAGGCAGAGCTCCTGTTAGCATAATCACTGTGACAACAAGCAATGTGAGGATTCATCCCAATACACACACACACACACACACACACACACACACACATCAAGGAGCGTTGCATTGTAAAGCCAAATCATCTCGGCTTTCCACAACAGCCAGAGGAGTTGTTTTATGATGTAGTTATAGTCCCGTTACTGCACGCTGGTGAAGTAGAAACAATTTAAAACACACTGCGGTTGAGTTAAAGTGCAGATTACACCCGGCAGCATGAACACGGAGCTTTGGAGAACACGGAGCTTTGGAGAACACGTTCCCTGGCAGAATGAAGAGCTCTGATATCCTCTCTGCTGCTGTATAATTGGCAATTTGAGAAAAAAAAGCATGAGAGGTGTTGAAGTGTTATGTGTGACCGTTTCTTTTAATGCTTCTACGACGGAGAAATTGCAACCCTGTAATCTTAAAAATAATATAATGTTGACTCAAACTGATTTATTAAGTGCTAGAAATACCAGGAAGTAATCTAGACCAATCAGATGTGGAGCTTTAGTGAAAACTCAAAAGGATCTTCACCTCTCTATCCAAACAGATGTTTTAATTTAGATTACTGCTGTTTTCTGTCTCTAACCTCTTGTTTTGTGTCACTAAATCATCTCTCTCTCTCTCTCTCTCTCTCTCTCTCTCTCTCTCTCTCTCTCTCTCTCTCTCTCACTCTGTCATTTTCTCGGTCAGATTAGATCATAGTCTTTCTTTTCCCTGACCATCTGTCTCCCCAAAAAACCCAGCTTCTTAAGACTCCTTTCAACTCCTCAACTTAATCAGCACCCAAAAAAACGAAATTGATTCTGGTAAGGCCAGTGTGAGAGTTTTTGCAGGTCCTCAAAATGTGTTACATAAGCACGGACCTTTTTAAAGAGGCATTGAAAAGGTAAATATGATATTTGAAGTATAAAAGTTAGAGTCAGCCGCATTCAAAAAATAAGGGTTTCCTTTCACTGGTGAGAAGAAAGAAGGAATGAAAGACGGGGAAAGGAGAGAGAGGATGAAGAAGATAAGAGTGAATATTGTGCTTCATCTTCATCTTCCTCAGCTCTTCACTGGCTGGGATGCAGTCAAATGTTTAGAGAGAAGAAGTGAATGAATGGGTTTATTTTGCTTGTGATGGTTGGATACAAATATAGTGATATAACGTTAAAGTTATGAAAGATAAGTCTGGTTTCATTCTATGTGGTTCCAAACACAATGAATTGATTAATAAGAAGTACTGCTTTATTCCTCTGTGACGTAGAGAATTAAAACACTCCAATGAGCACATAGCCAGGTACAGATGTTGGCATGGTACGTCTCTGCAAACCACAGATGTTTGTAATATTCATTACAAACATTAACATTAACCAGGTCATGTGTCATGTTCCTTTATTACGATGAACATAAACTCTGTATTTATGATGAGTCGATGCAACATTTAAATACGTACTAGCACTAGTACGTATTTAAATGTTGCATTGACTCATGTTAAACTGTTGGAATACAATATAGACTATTGAAATATCCAGATTAGGAGGAGCAATATTTGTTAAAGGCAAAATACAGAGCAAAATAGCAGTTTGAATTAAGGATTGTGTTGCTGCAGAAATGTGCCCGCCTACAAAACCTATTATACACAGATGAGAAGAAAACTTTATTTGGTACAGATTCTCTTAACAAAATCACTCCATGATCATTTTTCATTTTTAAGTCAGCTGAAGCTTGGCTTACTTAAGATGCAATATTTAAATACGTAATAGTGCACAAAATATGTATAAATCCACAACTGAGTAACGTTTGCTAGAAACTACGATTCTAAACTGTTTATGGAAATGAAATAAAGTTTAGTCTTCTATTTTAAAGATGAGCATCTTCAGCAGGAATAACAAAGCTGAGTTAGGCTGCAGATGTCTGAGGATATTGTGAGATGGACTAATGTTCAGTCGACCACCAACCAAACCAGTTAGTGACAGCCAAACAGGAAACCAGTCAGAGAATCAATAAACCAGTGAATGATTTCATTTATCCATCCATCACAGTAACAGGCTCTCTCTGTCTTTACCTCCCTCCGTCCTCTCACTTCTCTTCATGTCTCTGTCACACAGTCAGTCTGTCCTCCACATGTGTTTTTGTACAGATGTGGAGGAGGTGAGCTCGCTGTATTAAATGATCCAAAAGAAATCTACTGGAATCTGCAGAGCAGATCATATTTCTCTATTTGGACTAAATGATTTTAATTTATAATCCAGCATCAATCAAGGCTCCTTTTAATCAGATTTTGTGCTCTGCTGATTCGCTGTTTGAACACTAATCACGCTCTGACCTGAGATTTCAGTAATATCTAATAAAGTCATTTATAGTATATAATAGTGTATAATTAGTCTTTGAACTGGTGGAAGCCTGGACCTCCATCCAGCTCCCCCGAGAGAACACAAACTCCACTTTAACACTCCGCTGCCTCGATCAATACATAGCTCATGACATATTTCACAGCCAAAAATCTGAGCGATTCAAAACTAATGCAGTGTCACATTTTCTCCTCTTGCCTCTCAAACGTTTCACCCTTCAAAAAGAGTGAATATGAATGTGTATTAATGAGCATCTGGACGGATCGGAGGTCCTGGTAGATGTTCTCACAGGAATAATGATTAAAGTGACGAACCTTCAACCTGAAACAAACCTGTGACAGGATGAGCAGATATGAACCCGAAGGACAGGTTCTGCTTCTGTTCTTTGACTCTGCCTTCATTAACCAATACCAAGACACACTACGTTCACATGCACCGAACATTCTAAAATAGTTATTGCCCTTATTCAGAAAAAGACAAGATTCCCACAAAGCTGTTTACATGGCTGATGGAAATGAATATTCCACTTATATTCCCATTTACATGCAACCATGCAGATTCCAAACAATGTAAAATGACCTCATGACTCATCCTTACCACCATGCCCAGTAAAACCCACCTTGACGCCATTCTAGTCTGTGTTTGACGGGTCCTTTATCACGTCTAAATATGGAAAAGTTGGGTGTTGAGATATTTGTTCATATCCTAAAAACCTGTTGATCTCCAAGTCCTTCATGATGTTCAACAGTAGGAGTGTTTCTCCTTCTTTTCTTCTGGACATGCATCTGCACAGAGCTGCTGGTAAACAGGAAAGACGTAGAAACCTCTATTATTTTCCTTTTTCCACGTTGAAAACATGAAATTTAAAGTTGCAGCTGTCCTCGTGTCCTGTCAATTTACATGACAGTCTTTTTTGATGCAAAGATTATCATGTGATATTAATGTTACAGGTGTAATGGCTTCCTAAAATAATATTTAACTTTTGTCACGTCAGAGGAAAACTAGGAAAATGTCACCAGCATGTTGTTTTTTCATTTGCAAATCAAACTCTGACTCTGACATTTACATGATTCAGTGTGTGTGTGTGTGTGTGTGTGTGTGTGTGTGTGTGTGTGTGTGTGTGTGTGTGTGTGTGTGTGTGTGTGTGTGTGTGTGTGTGTGTGTGTGCCCGGGTCCCCTGAGGGAGAGGCAGGCGGCCATCTTGGCTCAGAACAATAACCGTTGGAGAAATCCAATTGGCCCTTAGAAACAAATAGTTGCCCGTGTGTGTAGATCCCATAAGTCTTGTATGATCCAGTAAGTCCAGACTGGAGGTTATTGATCCCTCACCAATGAAGCCTCAGCAGCCAGGGTCACATAATACCACATCGATCGCCGGCAGGGAATCTAGTTCCTCGTCTGCAGACGGCCTGAGTTGACCACCGGTCCTCGAGCTCATTCGCCACCACAAAAATGTATCCTGATTATCTGGACTGATGGCTTTATTTAAGGTGGAATGGGACTCTGCTGCAGTAGAATGAGATGAACATGGACCTGCACTGGCGTCCTGTATACCATCTTTACGGACCCTCATACGGTTTAATTCCGTGCTGGACTGGATGTCTTCATTCTAAATGGTGTTTGGTTGTGATTCCTGTAATGAAACTCCTCCGTCTGTGTGGGTTCAGAGCCACACCGGTCCATTACTCTGCTCCACAATCTCCTCCGGTTTCACCTCTGAAACCTCAGCAGTTCTATTCTGAGATGTTTGATGCCATCGGTGCCTTTCTGCCTGGAAAACAAAACCATTACCGTGTGTGTGTGTGTGTGTGTGTGTGTGTGTGTGTGTGTGTGTGTTCACTGAATGCAACACTACAGGCTCTATTAATCAGAATAGTTTGTAACATTATATTCTCTGTATTTTCAGCCCCTGTTAATAATAACCGCACATAGACGTGTTGTTTCTATAAGTCATCAGCTAAACGCAGAGATGCAAAAAGAGTGAGAACGTGTCACCCATGCAGAGAAACTATAAACAGCTCCGCTTTCACACTTATGTGTTTTTCTATTCACGTACATGTGTGCACCAGCAGATAACACACGTGCACTTTTCACACATCCTGACGTCCGCCGCTCAGCAGGTCTGACGCTTCCATCCAAATGTAATTTTCCAGCTAATTAGCGACATCATGCATTGTTCATTTTTTTGAAAACCTCCCTCGGCGTTGTTTGTGGTCGGGGAGCAGAGACGGATCCTGATCTCGTCTCCCGCTGATGATCCACCTGTTCATCTCAACCTACACACCAGACCGGAGCACAACGCTCGTCTCTCTCTCTGCGTCTGACTTTCCTCTTGAATAAGCAAAGAAATCATAAATTCTTGTTTATTTTTCCGCAAAGTCAAACATCCTCTCTGCGAGAATAGACTCACTTCAGCTGGAGAGTATTAGGAGGAAGAGGATGTTTTTTCAGTTCATTAATATAAACATGGTGATATTCTGAGCAGTGGTTTAGTGTTGATCTCCATGTTCCTGAGAAATCGAGTGAGAGAAGAGTTGAACTCTGGGAGAAGATGGGGTGATAATTACGGAGTCGCCAACTAAACCAACCGAAGAATGAAACTAGTTCTCACACACACACACACACACACACACACACACACACACACACACACACACAGTAAAAACTCACTTAATGCTGATAGATGCTTATCGATGGCTCTCTCTGATCGATGAGAGAGGTCACTGATCAGCAAAGTCTGAAGTGTATCATTAGATATTTTATAAATTTAAATGCATTTTTCTATTTATTTATGTATTTATTCACGTATTGGTCATGTGTATTTTATGCAGTTTAATTCATTTGCACAGAAATATCCTGTCATGCAGGCGGTGAAAAGTTTTCTTAGCTTTATTTTATTTTATGAATGAACAAAATAAACTCAAAAAATATATTCTTACACCTATTCTCCTTATAAAACAGAACATTTACAACCCTACACCTTCTAAATTCAAGTTTTTGTCTTTCACCAAACTAAATTGTCTTTTTGACTCAATGTAACTAAATGAGTTCCAACAATCAGCAGCTCCGGTTTGTTCAAAATAAATGCTTAATATGAAACTCTACAGGTGTAGAGGGCAAAACTTAACTAATAGATATCACCATGAAACATCTCCAGTTGATTACTGACATTTAGACAAATGTTTCTGAAATGTTAATGATAATTATGCTAGTGAGGCATTATTTAATGGTAACTGTTGGTGAATTTAGGAGAAATCTACAGACACAAATACACAAAGTAGTGAAATAAACAGCTTAATGTGGGTTTTGGATGTTTTCTTTCCACTCGTCTGAAAGAACACAAAAATAGACCAAAATCCCAAAAGTACCAGTGCATGAAAACACTGTTTGTGTCTGTAGTGTCTGCCATTAGTTCACAGTTGGATGTGAAAACATGCTGCAGCTCTACACGTTCTTTCCCCCGTTGTCTCTCTTTCTGCAGCAGATCCTCCTCGTTCTTTGGAGGCAGAACATTAAATTAGCGAAACATAATCACATAAATCACCCAAAAGAACAACCGGCGATGTTCTCAGCCACTCGCTGATGTCCAATCATCCAACCGGAGTAGATAGATGGAAAGGAAACAAGTCAATTTTCAGTTTCTTCTTTGTCTGGGATGAGTCAGTTTAAATGCCAATAACACAATACGTCTGTTCTCATAATCAGACATTTATATTCATGTTGTGGAATGAGGATTTTATGAGCACAGTCAAGTCATCATCTCCACGTTGTTACGGGAGGAGAAACAAATGAAACTGAAAAACAAGGAGAACCAAAGTGTGTTTTGACCCTCTGAGACTCACCAGGAGAACCAGGTGTTTCTCTGCAGGTGAAGTCAAAAGAGATGTGTGAGAGATTTCTGTCTTTTGTGTAAAAACTCAACTTAAACTCACGATCGTGTACGTAGGTTTTCATCTCATATAGAGACTGTTTTCATGTTTATCCACCTCAATGTGAATTCTCCAAGCACGGGTGTTAGAGGCAAGACAGGCAGTAAACAAGAACGGCAGTAGGAGGTGTGTGTGTGTGTGTGTGTGTGTGTGTGTGTGTGTGTGTGTGTGTGTGTGTGTGTGTGTGTGTGTGTGTGTGTGTGTGTGTGTGTGTGTGTGTGTGTGTGTTTGTTAGTTGGAGAAGAGAATTTGCCAAGTCACGAGTTGTTTACCTTCCAGGCGAAGGTCAAATATTCCCTAAAACTCTACCTCTGTCTCTGTCGTTCACAATACACACACACACACACACACACACACACACACACACACACACACACACACACACACACACACACACACATACATAATACAGCATACAGCATCCACACATAATCACAGAGCCTCCATCTCTTCTCTCTCTTTGCCTCCCAGCAGCATTATAGATTTTAACATTTTACTTGATGTCACATTTGAAATCATAATTGCTTGTCAGCACGAATTCATCACAAGGTCTGAAGTCTGAACGCAGAATAAACATTTCACAGCTGAATGTGAAGTCAGCAAAAATAATGTGAAGTGTACCAATAAGTTTCTCATTTCTTAATATTTGTGGACATACAGATTTACAAACTCATTGCACGTTAAAGAAAAGTGTCAACTCCTATTTAATTAGCATGTTAGCATGACATTGAGTTCAGTTGCATGTTGTAGTGGGAGGCTGTGTGTGTGTGTGTGTGTGTGTGTGTGTGTGTGTGTGTGTGTGTGTGTGTGTGTGTGTGTGTGTGTGTGTGTGTGTGTGTGTGTGTGTGTGTGTGTGTGTGGGAGCGTGGCCTCTTCTCCAGGTCGGTGCCCAGGCTGTGATTGACAGGTGTCCGGTGACATCAGGGAGGAAGCGGGTGCTTTGTCACAACGAGCGCCCGTCACTGTCACATGATGATGATGTTAGTTATTCTCAGAGTGACACATGCAGAGTTTGTGTGTGTGTGTGTGTGTGTGTGTGTGTGTGTGTGTGTGTGTGTGTGTGTGTGTGTGTGTGTGTGTGTGTGGGTGGGTGTGTGTTTGTACGTGCTGAGCAAATGTAGTGTAAGTTAAAAAAAGAGCCATGAATACAAAGACACGACTGATTGGGATTACGTTTAAAATGAAGATATTTCTACTACTGATGCATTTAAGAGCCGTTGACTTCCATTTTTATTTCTAGACTTATTCTTTATACGGTTTGATCATGCCTTAACTTGAACATTAAACTGTGGCTTTAATGTTCTAGTGTTTGTTCTTATATTACAGAAAAACAGCAGAAATAGTCAGCAATAAAAAAAAAATCCAAACTCAGATTTCCTCTTACCAGATTTCTGAGTTCTTTTGTCATTTAGATAAAAATCGTGGGAATATATGGTCCAACTGCCCTTGAGCAAAGCACTGAATTCTTCACAGTTGCACCTCAATCTTCCCTCTGACGTTCCTGCTGAGGCTGCAACCAAAAAGACACATTTCCTTCCTTTGAGTCAAAAGAAAATCAAGTATCGGAAGACAAAATCTGAAACTGAATCAATGAATCACGACTGATAGAATCCAATACTAATTATATTTTTAATGCAAATGGGAAGGTCGGTATATGAGCAGAGCAGCCCGGCCAGATCAATAGAATGAGAAAGACTATTCCTGATCAATAGGAGAGCTAATCTATTAGCCCGGAGCGGCTGAGGGGATGAACTGCTGTCAGGACGGACGTTCACTCAACGGAATGAAGCTGCAGCCGGAACTCACTTTTATTCTTATTGACCATCTTTGTTTGAGCTCCATGTGGTGAGAAGGCACACACATGTACGAAACATGTACGAGTCACACACACACACACACACACTTAAAGGTATACACACATATGTATTTGAACATCCACACACACACACACTGACCCTTTTCTAAGACTGATTAGCCGGTGAACAAGTGGAATGGCAACAGTCAATCAATGTCTCATCACCGACCCCGGTGACCTCTGACCCCAGACTCTCACCCTGGAGAGGCGTTAATGGTGAGGCGGTGTGAAGGGGCGGTGGGCTGTAAATATAAATATTTCAGGACTGGTCTCCTGGAAATGATTTGTTTTTTAATTTCACAAATACATCTATACATTTCATCAGAGTTCATGTAGGAAGGAGATGGTGGATGGTTGAGTCAAACAAACACAGGACATTTCACCCAGCAGACCTCTGTACGTGTCTCGTGTTAAACCAGAAGGCAATCGTGACTTGTTTTAATTTACATTCGTAACTTTAATTACATGATACACATACTTGTCCCTATCGTCAACCTCCAGTTCTGCCGAGTGAAACCATTGCTAAAGTGTCTTAAAGCTGCATTCTCTCTCCTGTCCAGCAGGGGGCGACTCCTCTGGTTGTATAGAAGTCTATGAGAAAATGACTCTACTTCTCTCTTGATTTATTCCCTCAGTAAACATTGTAAACATGAGTTTATGGTCTCAATCTCTAGTTTCAAGTCTTCTTCAATACAGCATGATGTTCATTTAGTAAATGATGCTCCATTTAGAGTCAAACAGACCATAAAGCAGGGGATGCTTTAGGGCGGGGCTACACACTGATCTTCAGTACATTTTCCTTGTGGATCAAAATTTATATACAAGATAATGTCTTGCCCTTATTTCAAATATTTTAGCCATCAAATATGATTAATTTCATTGTGTTAATTCGTTGGTTGTTTTTTTCTCCTGAACCATCTGTGGCTCACTGTAGAGGCCGTCTGCTGCCTCGGGGCAGTGCAACGCTCAATCTCCAGGGAAACAATGGCAGCAGCAGAGTGGGGTCAACTATCGCTGTGTGTGTGTGTGTGTGTGTGTGTGTGTGTGTGTGTGTGTGTGTGTGTGTGTGTGTGTGTGTGTGTGTGTGTGTGTGTGTGTGTGTGTGTGTGTGGACCGAGGCGAGTTGTGTAACAGGTTTAAGACGAAGGACGGACGATGCCGAACAGAATGCAAAACATTCGGTTTGAATCCGCTGAACTGTGTTTTGTGTTTTCATGCCCCAAATATCTGCAGCTCGTTTGGTTGGAATTGTATGCGGTTGCCTTGACGATAGCATTCATTGTGGTGTTGCATCGAGGCCATCGTTTTCTCTGCAGGACTTCTGGCTACTTGCTAAGAAAAGCAGCGTGCTCGCAGTTTGATGGCTTTGTTGGTTTCTACGGTGTCGAGATTCAAGAGGCTGGTTTACTCTTGAATCCACCGGTTTAGAAAGAAAGACCCAATGTGAGAGGCGAGATGGGGGGAGAGGGGGGGGGAGGAAAAGTGACATTAACATCCATTTGAAGGTAATGATGTTTCTAAGCCCTCACCTCATTCAGCCGGAGGGGAGAACCAGGCGAGGGGGGGGGATCGCTTTCCATTCCAATCTTTCTCTCTGTTAAAGGCCGATAGGATCAGCCGAACATTAAACTCACCCTGTGGTTATCAGCATGATGAGCATTTTGATGGTTTGATGTCATGAAACCAAAGACTCCATTTTAAAAGTAATCCGAGTCAGACGATAGTTAAGGAGGAAACTGCAGCAGTTTATCTCAACATCTGGACAACAAGCAGAACATCAGTCTGCAGAAATGATCAGAGTTCTACTGTTTGGAGATCAGAGTCCATCCTGGTCCACTGCAGGGAACGTTAGTCTGACCAGAACAACAGGATCATCAATGAGATAATTGATCGGCTGAAAATGGAATTTAAAGATTTTGGAACTTTCTTGTGTCGCTGCTCAAGAAAGATCTGTTTGCATACAAGAATATTAAAGAAATGTTGATTATTTTCTTAATTAATTGTCTTTTTTCTCACAATATAATCAAAAAGAACTGATAACAGTATTGATAAGAAATTAAACCGATAAGCAGTATGAATAAGAGTACTAGTATCGATAAAATCATAACGAAACCCATCCGTAGTTATTCGTGTTATTAATATTTCAGGGTGAAAAAACCTCTATATGCAGTAGTAGAACGATTAAGCAAAAACCCACTTCCTATTCTACGGAGCAGAGTCTGTTCCTTTTGCCTCAGGCAGATCTTTTCACTTTTACATGGACAAACCTGCTGTCTACCATACTTCTTCTCTTTTCATCTCCTTACATCTTCCTCTCTCTCTGATTCCTCTCTCCAGATCAGCGATAGATTAGGATTCCCATTTGCTATTTTGCACGCCAGCTTTGGCAGAGTGTTAATCACATTCTAACATATTGATTCAGTCATGCAGGGGCCCGAGGAATGACTTGTTATGAATTCACAATTAAGTTTTACCCCCCACACACACACACTCTTCATCATGGAGAAAGATTGCACTGGCATTTTTGAAACTTCATAAAAGTCTACTTCAGTCACTGTTAAGTTGGAGGAAATGTAGTATTTTCAGACTTTTGCGTATTGAATCATATTATTCAACAGATCTGTAAAGATGATTTATATTGAGGTTGCTTCAAGATGTTCTGATATCTATTTATCCTTCCCAATATTGATTCTGATACCTGAACTTGTGTATCGACTGATACTGAGTACTGATCAGATATCAGTGCAAAATATGTACATTTTAACATTATCAGGGGAAAAATACAAGAGTGTCTAACCACAGGTGTGTCGTACTAGTTTGCACATGCTCAGTAGCGATCGTGCAGACGTATGGATTGGGAAGGGAGTGACGCGTGTTGTTGTTGTTCATAAATGAGCTAATATATGATACGATAACGAGATATCAGATTAATGCATAGACTCTTGCATTTAGACTGTACCATTAGACATTTCTGATACTGGTATCTCTAGATGCTTCTTAGGGACGCTGAAGTCCTGCAGAGCACAGATTACACAAACACAAGCACCAGTTGTTTATGTGCATGCCAACAACGCTGGCCTGTGATTGGCTGACCTCTCCCCGACCCCCAGCCAGTCAGGTGGCTCCATCAGGGACCGTTTCACTTCTTTATATCATTATCACTCGTTGTCTTCGTCACTTGTGTTGTTGTTGTTTTTTTATCTGGTAGTTAAATTGTGTTTTATTCTGAAGCTTTTGATTTACAGCAGATCTAAATGACTCCACGATGCTGCTGGAATGCAAAGGAGCTGCTTCAATATCAGCACAGCGTTTTCCTATTTCCTCTCCTGTCAGTGTGGCTACACGATCCATAGTGATTTATACAGGTGTGTGTGTGTGTGTGTGTGTGTGTGTGTGTGTGTGTGTGTGTGTGTGTGTGTGTGTGTGTGTGTGTGTGTGTGTGTGTGTGTGTGTGTGTGTGTGCGTTTTAAAGAGTGTAAAGGTCAGATATCAGTGTCTATACCCGGAAAATCAAGTAATGTTAATGAGCATTTACAACCTACTGCTGCCAAGTGTCGGGGATGCCTTTTGTGTCAGATTACATTCCTGTTCTCCGGATAATGACGTATGCATGTGTGTGTGTGTGTGTGTGTGTGTGTGTGTGTGTGTGTGTGTGTGTGTGTGTGTGTGTCTGTGTGTCTGTGTGTCTGTGTGTTTGTTCATGAAAGTTAGCGAGTAAAATACACACAACAAGGTTCAAACCAGATCAGGAGCTCTTAACACTATTTCCAGACCCCAAATACATGCGTGAAGATTCACTGAGTGTTGAGTGTGTGTCTGTGTGTGTGTGTGTGTGTGTGTGTGTGTGTGTGTGTGTGTGTGTGTGTGTGTGTGTGTGTGTGTGTGTGTGTGTGTTTGTGTGTGTGTGTCAGAGACAGTCATTGCATGTCAGCTGTGCTTCCGCTGAGGAGGAGTTACATTTCACGTCGTCTGACTGCATCAAAGAGCCGAAAACATTCAGACAACATTTCCGTCACACGTCACAAACCCCTGACCTCAGAGGTATCTGCTCCACGGACTAAGTTTAGTCTGGTGTCAGTGGAACGAGAGGGAGAGACGGTACAATAACATCCAGAGGTTCATGTTAAAAAAGCAGTTATTGTCCTTTTATATTAATTGTTTCAGCCGCAGAGGGATGGATATGATTTCTCTCTGATTAAAGCAGCTTTTTTATTAAATATTTCATTCAGTTGGGTTTGTAAAGCAGCATTTTTAAACATCAATTTACTTTTAATGTCACACTGGTCAGCAGAACCAATGTCTCCCAAAACCAGTTTGTCTTCCTGGTTCCAGTGCAGATTAAAGCCCATTCATAAACACATGTGTACACTTTTTGCATAAGGTAAGATAAGATAAAGTAAGATAATCCTTTATTAGTCCCACATCGGGGAAATTTGCAGGATTACAGCAGCAAAGAGGATAATGCAAACAAGAGACATAGTAAAAAACGAAACAATTATTTTAAATAAGTAAATAAGTAATAACACAGTAAAGAATATTAAATAAGTAAATTTAGATGAATCAGTATTGATTCTTTGAGGTAATCAAGGCCACTGTTGATTAAGCCGACGAGTAGCTGTCAGCACAAAACAACCACGAGTGAGAAAGAGCAGATAAAGATGGAGGAGGAAGGGAAACGGAGAGAGATATGATGTTTATCTTCCCCAAGCTGTCCCCTTAACCTCTGGTTGTCATGCCGACGGTCATATACATCCATGTATACACAGCCTAATATGGAGAAGGATCAAATGGTTACCTGTGTGGATGCACTGGCCATATATGGGCTTTATGGGGGACGCAGATAGAGGAGCGTGTTCCTGCTGTTTCTGCCCTGCAGTCGGGTTGGATTTCTGTTTGTTTGAATAATGTCGATAGCTAACATCTGATGTTGGCCAAAGAAATTCTTACATTATACTATTGTCTTATATATTATGTAAAATCTTAATTTAAAATGTGTAGAAACTGGCATAAGTCCTGTGGAGGCTGCACTGAGAGTGTAACTGTGAACACTTGAAACAGAAAGTTTTGTTTACGTTTGTTGTCGGTCACTTCGGAGGATGGGAGTTGGTGTTTGAGATTCAGACCTCAGCTGTCTGCACAAGTCCATGTTGGGGATCAAGCTGCAGAGGTGCTTGATCCTACATTTCCCACAATGCAACAACATCTTTCATTAGACCTCCCTGCCTCCTAAATACCTACTTATTTCCAAAGCTAACACGGATCCTACGAGCTCCTTCAGAGCAGAAAGAATAAACTGTGGGATGTATTTAAAGAATAAATAAAGAGGAAGTACAGATTAAAATAGTGGTCCCTCTCTCCCTCTCTCTCTCTCTCTCTCCTCTCCTCTCTCTCTCTCTCTCTCTCTCTCTCTCTCTCTCTCTCTCTCTCTCTCTCTCTCTCTCTCTCTCTCTCTCTCTCTCTCTCTCTCTCTCTCTCTCTCTCTCTCTCTCTCTCTCTCTCTCTCTCTCTCTCTCTCTCTCTCTCTCTCTCCCTCTCTCTCTCTCCCTCTCTCTGTCCGTCTTTCTAAATATCCTCCGTCAGCTCAGCCATTGAAGAGAATCTGGCAGCAGAGCCTTTAAACCGCCGTGGAAACGCCTCGGAAACCACGCTGGCCACACGTTGCCGTGGAAACAATCCGACCCCTTTCTTCATTCTCTCATTCCCACTTAGGTGCAAAGTGGACCTGTATATAACCAACTGAACTCAAGTCTTTCTCTTCCATTCTTTTTATGAATCTAGTCCTTAGACCCTGATGGATTCACATTTCTGCTAATAATGAAAAGTGGAAAGATGGAGAGATGTAGGACAGTCATTAGATAAACTCTTAAAAGCTCATAAAAGATACATAAAGACAAAGAAGAGGAGGAAAAACAAATGTTAGATATTTTAATTGTGGCAACACATTTTTATTTACTCTATTTATTGAGGTTTACACAGTCGGTTGAGCCGGTATTAGAGCGTATTAAAGCGTATTAAAGCGTATTAAAGAGTTAGCGGTGTGCCAGAAAAGCTGTTTGAATCGAGACAAAGAAAGAGAGAGAGACTTATTGTCATTGATTCATGCCAATAAAGCTTTTTTGAAGTGAACTCAAAACACAGAGAGAAGAGAGGGAGAAGGAGGTGAATGGACCTCTTCACTTCACACCAATCAGATTCATTTGGAAATAGGAGGGAGAGAATGAAAGAGATTTGGAGTGAGAGAACTGGAATAGTGTGCCATTGGTACACTTCTCCAGCCAAGAAGAGGAGGACCAGAGGGAGGAGGGTTTGTGAAGAGGAGGAGAAGTGAAGAGAGACACTGAATCTGTAGATGGAGAGGAAATGTCAACGACAGGAAAGAGAAGTTTGTAAAGGAAAAATGGCACAGTGAGCTTTATTGTGTGGCTTCCAGCTCCGTGAACGGGTCGGCCATTTGTGTTTTCCTGCTGCAGAGTCAGAGCTCACTGCTGCTGCTCGCTCATCTTCATCATCTTCATCATGTTCTGTGTTTTTAGAGAGCATGAAACAGGAAAACCTTCTAATCAGCTGTATTGTCGTCTCAGTAATGGTTCCTCTGTGTCGCTGATTGACTCGACACGTTCTTCTCTGTGGGAGACTCGCTTCTGAATTCATTCTTGAGTTTGTTGTTTCAAAATGAGATCTTTTTTTTTTTCATTTAATCATGAAACATTAAAGCTAATTAAAGTTTTTCCAACAAGCACAAAGCAGCAGTTGATTGCACGTTAGAGCTTATAGTGCTGCACAATGGCACTTATTTACATGTTGTTGTACACTGTCTTATAGTAGTTATGTTTTTATTCAACTACTTTGATCTGCAGAATTATATTTCGAGGACTTTTATTGCCTGCAAATGTCTACAAAATGGTTTGATTTGGCCCAGAATTATTTTTGTTATTTTTATATTATTGTCTGCTTATTTCACCAAGCTAAAATACTGTTACAGATGTATTTTTCAATGCACAAAACAATATGCTTTTAAGGGTAAAGGTATTATTAACAATCAGTGACAAAATAGTGACATGCAGGCTTAAAGGAATACTTAAAAACCTGCACTCATTCACAGAAAATCGGAAAAACAAGTTCAGTAAAAATGAGTTAAACGAAGCCTCCGTTTACTTCAATTCATTTAGACTTTTCTAGGTTTTTTGATTCTTTGTTAACCGTTGAGTGAGAGAAAAACAAGTTTCTTCGAGAATTCAAGGTTACAAAGGAAGAGAAACTGTAGAAGTATTTCTTTAAAAAGAGCTACAGTCGATTATAACATCCCCATATTTTAGTTTGAATAATTAACCTATAAATAAATATATAAATAAACAGTACGACTCTAAACACATGTAAAAATACTTATTGTCTCCGGAGGATTTCTACCAAGGTTTGAAATTAATCCACAGATTTTTAAGAACAAGAATATTCAACATCAGTTTGATTGACAGGTGATTTACTGCAAAAACATAAACAACACAGCAGCATGTTGTGAAGCTCCAAAGATCAGTCCAAAGGAAAAAGAAACAGTTCTCCAGATCTCAGAATGCAGTTTGTGTGTCGTGATCTATATGAAAGTAATCTGTTAGCTTTAGACCACGTTATCACCCGCTGCCCTCTCTGACAGTCTGCACTGTATTAAAGACACCTACACACATGCACACACATACACACACACCTACACACATGCACACACACACACACACACACACACATGCACACACATACACACACACCTACACACATGTAAACACAGACACAAAGTGGTTGATTGAGTGTGTAATCAAAGAAAGGCTGAGAGAAAACAGAAGGGAAGACTAACAAACACACACAGAACATATAACCTCAGACACATCCATCACACACACACACACACACACACACACACACACACACACACACACACACACACACACACACACACACACATACATACACATGAGATGAAATAGAGGGACAAATCAAAAGAAGAATGAGGAGTAAAATGGTGAGACCAAGAGAGGAAAACAAGAAAGCAGTTACATATTCAGCTAAAGATGTTCTTCACCTTTTCATCACTTTCAGTTTTTTATGCTGAATAAACTTCTGTTTTCAAAAGAAACTACTTAGTTATGTTTTGGAAAAGATTGTTGTTTCGGTTAAAATAACTACAGAAGTTTCCGAAGTATACAAGTTTCGTGACAAATAAATCAAAATTGACACCTCGTTTCACGCGGGGATCGAACAGCCGTCTGTATCTGAAACATCGCTGGTTGTTGGACTCATCCACCTCCACTCCATCGCACCTTCATGATTAGATTAGATCTTTGCATGTTTCTTTTTGTTGTCTTTTTCTCATCAATACCTTTAAATATAGCAAAGTCTTCTCCACAGTGAAAGAAATCAAAAATAAATAAATAAGTAAGTCTCATCTGTCCAATAGAACTCTCTGTTCTATCCTCAGGAGACTCTTAAAAAGGGCAATCTGGTTGAGTCATAAACATGTTCTGAAATCATCATCTTGAATGTTGTTTTTTGTCTCATGGGTGGATAAGAACAGTGAGTCATAGGAGGAGAGTCTGAAGTCAGAGCTGAACCTAAAGACATCGCATTCAACTGTTGAATAATTCACTTTTTTTCCTGTCTCGGTGGAACTCAGCTGTCCTACTTTTTGACACCGCTGTCCCGTTGTTTGGGGAGATGGGGAACAACACAGAGGAGGGACGGGGTGAAAGTGTTGACGACTGACACGCCAAACTATAAAAACTTTAGCTTGAATGTCGTTTCTGACAAAAGAAAGGAAAAAGTGCATCGTCATATTTTGGAGACGGGGAGAAAAAGAATGGAAGAACGCTTGACGTACTTGCAGAAGATTTGTCCTGCTGGTTTTTAGAGAATATCGGGGAGTCAGAGCATTTGTTGGAAAACAAATAAAACGAATCCCGTTCTGATCCCCTGAGAACGAATCCCTGTTGTTTCAACATGACGTCCTTTTACCTCTTCAAGCTTTTTAGCTTTCTGACAGTCTGGCAGTTGCAGTGTTTTACATCATGCTCCAGTTTGCATTCATGCATCATAAGAAAAAAGGCTCTTTAGCAATGTTGAGATAAATAAATCATCAGCATGACATCAGCATATTCTAAATACAGTGCAGCAACAATAGAGTGTGATACAGAGGGATGTTTGGTCCCTCAGATCTAAAGAACAGGGTCTTTACATAGTCGCATGCATGCAAGCAAAGATAGGAAGAATATTATGCCAAGAAAAAGGAGATTTTTGGTGTAAATCAAATGTATAAATGACTCACAAAAGGTGAGAAAAAGCTGTTTGTTCCTCAGTAATCAGAATCTTTAGGAATCACATTCACATCTTGCCGTGCAATGTTCTGCATCTGAACCCAAACAGATACGTAGAGAGCTAATGCAGGAATGATTGTTCCCTTTCTGTAGTGAGGCTGAAAGCAAAGCATGAGCTTTAAGTATGTTTTACATTCATATCCATGCATGCATATAGTCACACTGAACATAACCGTCTTAGCTCTGTAGCTGTAGGGTCGTGGTACATAAATAATACTTCATGGGGAGCTTTACTTTTTCATAATATACATACACAAGTCATAAAGAATGGACCTCATCCTTCTCATCCTCAAAGCCCTTAAAGGTTCCATCAGTAACAGGCGTCGTGTCTCAGAGGCTGAAGCTCTCAGAGCAGACATGTTGAAATGGAAATGTTCGGCCCTATGAAGTCTTAATCTGTCAGGTCGGGGGGGTGGTAGCTGGTAGAAACGAGGACGAGGTGTTTTCCCTTCACAACTCCGTGTCTCGTGGCTCCAGAGGCTCTTCAGTCCTCTTCATCGTTCCTCCTCTCCATCAGCACACATCCCATCGTGCAGCTTAGCTCATGAATGTGCTGCAAATTGATGGAGAGCTGCAGCTGAAGCATCAGCTGATTAGCATTCACAACATGTCCTGCTCTTCAAGCTCTCTCACACACACACACACACATGCACACACACACACACACACACACACACACACACACACACACACACACACACACACGCTCTCCCCTTAATCCCATTACAGCATGTAGCGGTTGGTTATAGAACATGATATATGTGCACCATATTTATACATCACTTTGTTCCGCAGACTCTCCATCTCCATCACTCTGTCTCCTCCTCTCAACCGACCTCAGACTATGTTCTGGCTCTAATTACAATTATAGGATGCAGTGTGTGTGTGTGTGTGTGTGTGTGTGTGTGTGTGTGTGTGTGTGTGTGTGTGTGTGTGTGTGTGTGTGTGTGTGTGTGTGTGTGTGTGTGTGTGTGTGTGTGCATGTGTGTGTATGTGTGTGTCCAGTACTTTGCAGAGCTAAGCCATCTCTCACTTAATCCTAACTAAAAACACCATTAATTAGTCTCTCTCTCTCTCTCTCTCTCTCTCTCTCTCTCTCTCTCTCTCTCTCTCCAGTGAAATGATTAGCCTCTTCAGAGAGTTGGTAGAAACTGAAGCACATTTATAACGAGTGTCTACTAATATATTTTGCGATGCAGTGACAGTTGTGTAATGAATAAATTCATGACATTTTTAAAAAAGACATGAGAAAAGAAAAGAGATTTAATAAGTTACGCTTCTAAACACACACATACTCCTGTGTGTGTTTTCAATCAGATTTACAAGCTCCCCAAAGACGTTTCCTCTGCCAAGCTGTGTGTGTGTGTGTGTGTGTGTGTGTGTGTGTGTGTGTGTGTGTGTGTGTGTGTGTGTGTGTGTGTGTGTGTGTGTGTGTGTGTGTGTGTGTGTGTGTGTGTGTGTGTGTGGTGTGTGGTGTGTGGGAGTCCCCAGGATTTTCCCAACTCCTTATTAGGTTAACAAGAGATACTGCAGATAGGAATGAAGAGGGGGGGCGAGTCAGCCTCATATACTGCAGAGAGAGAGAGAGAGAGAGAGAGAGAGAGAGAGAGAGAGGGAAACTTCCTGTGATGATAGGAAATAGTTTAAAGACACACACACACACACACACACACACACACACACACACACGGACTGCCTGCTGTTTATGGTTTCCGCCACTGTTTTGCATCATGCTGTCCAATGAAAATTATCATTATCATAAACATTATTTTTTACGGCCCTGCTTAGCGTCAAACTGATAAAGCGACTCTGAGGAAACAACAAACATGGCCGCCGGCCTCCTGCAGCTCCTCAACGGGCCTCCTGATGAGCACAGGAAGCTGTAAAGACACAGACAGGCTCAGATAAACTGAATGAATCCATCCAGAGGAGGTGTCACCTTCCCGCTCAAAAAACACGATTTATGTTTCCCCTCCAGGCCTCTGAGAGTTTTATCATAATTCATATTTTTATTCATAGTGAATATTTTTCAAGCACACCAGGTTTAGGATTGATTTTCCTTCCTCTCAGGAGCTTTTTATTCATTTCATTATGGTATAGAAGTCAGCTTTCAGAGATACATAATCTATAACAGTCTGCATTTTGTTCAACTTCCGTGTTTTGTTGTCAGTTATGATGTTGTAACAACTTAATAAAGTTATGTGCAACGTTTGTTGTAGGTGCATTCAGGGGAACTCTGACATCTCAGACATTTGAGATTTCAACAACATTAAAAAGAGTTTTGAAAACATAACTATTGAAGACAATAAATGTAATACAAACAACAAAATCTAAAGATATGAAAATAAAGTTTTGCTGTGATTATTTAATGATGAGTCCAACAAACAGAGATCTTTCAGCCTGGACATGATGATGCTTTTGTCGCGTAACTTGTGACTTTCAGTAACGGCACCTCCGTAGTAATTTAACTTACTTAACCTAAGTTTATATTAGAAAGATTGTATTCATGTAATGAGCAGAAATTGACATTTGTTGCTGGACTTTCGGAGAGAACACATGAAAAATGAAGAGTAACATTTCGTAAGATATCATATGAACCTCTGTATGAGGACACGTTGGTCTGTATCAGTAGAGACCTGCTGTCCTCTGCATGGATCTTCTTAAGCTGCTGTGTTCCTGTTGTTCATGGACATCAACCTCGATAAAAACATAATGACCATGTGAAGGATCGTGAGCACACATCCAAGAGGAGGCTGCCAAAACGGCCTCAGAAAAAGTGCAAATGGTGCAAAGCAGCACGCCAAGCAGACTCATTTCACATTAAAACATAATGATGATTCATAACATTTATACGTTAATATATTAGAGAATGCAGACACAAGTTATTTCATAGTTTTCAATGACAGTTAGCAAGATGTGCTAACTGTTAAATCAGAATCTCTACTGTCACAAACCCAACAAAGAGAGACACGAAGATAACATTTAATAATACAAAGGAGAGAGAGCAGTCCATGTGGGACCTGCAGCAGGTGTGTGTGTGTGTGTGTGTGTGTGTGTGTGTGTGTGTGTGTGTGTGTGTGTGTGTGTGTGTGTGTGTGTGTGTGTGTGTGTGTGTGTGTGTGTGTGTGTGTGTGTGTGTGTGTGTGTGTGTGTGTGTGTGTGCGTAACCTTTTTTGTGTCTCCATTAGCCTCCATAAAGTCTGGATTATGCGTATTAGAGAGCAGACTGGTGCTTATTAGAGGAGGCCTGTTGTTGTGGTTTCCCTCTGCAGCCAACATCATTATCAGCTTTGTCTTATAAAACCACTGCATGTGAACACACACACACACACACACACACACACACACACACACACACACACACACACTGTGTTAAGCTGTGTCACACACATCCACATCTACACACTCCTGCTAATAAAACCACTGTTGTGTTTACATTTAAGTGCAGGCAAACACACACTCCTGTTCTCTTAAAGCACACACACAAACACACATCTCTGACGACGCTCTTTCTTCCGTTCCCAAAAGGACACACACACACACAAACACACACATACACACACACTTCTTTTGTTTAGTCTGTGACCGAAGTCCACCCACCAGCAATCTGTTCCACACAAACAAACCGGTCCACAGTCTGAAAGGACGGTTCTTTACACACACACACACACACACACACACACACACACACACACACACACACACACACACACACACACACACACACACACACACACACACACACACACACACACACAACTCCCACTTTTTCCAAACTCACATTTAAACAGGTCAAACAAAAGATACATGCATGCACACGCACACACATACACACACACACAGACACACACTCATCATTGTGTAAACACATGTTCAAATATGTCATTTTTATCAGCAGTTTAGGATTATAATCACAGCCACACACAGGTTTGTTCCATCACTGTCATGTAGAGCTATCCCACGTCCTCCACACACACACACACACACACACACACACACACACACACACACACACACACACACACACACACACACACACAACACACACACACACACAGCAGCATTTTTTTCCTGAACTAAAATAAAGCAGTGGTTCCCAAACTCAATTTTCCGATCCAAATACGTCGCTAAGGCCGGTTGCCGGGGAGAAACAAGGGGGAGTGACCGTCACTGCTGTCTGGTGCTTTACAACTTCCTGTGTGTTTATGTTTGTGTGTGTTGTGTGTGTGTGTGTGTGTGTGTGTGTGTGTGTGTGTGTGTGTGTGTGTGTGTGTGTGTGTGTGTGTGTGTGTGTGTGTGTGTGTGTGTGTGTGTGTGTGTGTGTGTGTGTGTGGCCGGGGGAAAACTGCTTTGTTCCTGATGTGAGTCCGGCCACAGAAAGGCTCTCTGGGTGACTTTGTTTTCTCAGCTAGATGCAGAATTTGAACATTAACTTTGAACTTTTAAATAGTAAATGGAAAATAAATCACTCAAGGAGAGCAGGAAAAAGGGCTTTTACTTTGAAGTTCTTTTTATAGAGGCAGTCACACAGTTGAGTCGTATAAAACGCTGAAGTGTGTTTCAGAAAACATGATGAAAACGTGTTCTTCTGC
>NC_072454.1:1563859-1723859 GCF_027596085.1 Anoplopoma fimbria
TATCTGATAGTTTAAAATGCTCCTCACGTTTTGAGGTTTAGATGCTTGTGGGAAAACCAAACGCTGCTCTTTTCTGTTTCCTCTTGATTTCCTACTTTCCAGTCTGTCCTTTCCTCACTTTTCTGCCTTCTCTTTTCCCCTCGTCTCCTCCTCCTTCCTCCCCCCTTTCCTCCCTCCTCAGTAAAATCATCAATGTGAGAATAATCGACGACGAGGAGTACGAGAAGAACAAGACCTTCTACGTGGAGATCGCAGAGCCTCGCCTGGTGGAGAGCAACGACACCAAAGGTCAGGACGGGGGTGAACCTCGTGACCCTTGACCCCCGTGACCCCACAGTGACCCCCCCCCCCACATTGCAGACGCTGCATGTTCTGGACACGCGGAGGAGGAGATTTTGATTTACCTCCCGTACCTCCTGATGTGACAGTGAGCATGCAGCAGGTTGTGGATCACCTCATCTCACCACATCCACGACTCCACCTCGTGTGTGTGTGTGTGTGTGTGTGTGTGTGTGTGTGTGTGTGTGTGTGTGTGTGTGTGTGTGTGTGTGTGTGTGGTTTTGGTGTACATACCTTGCCATGTTGTCTGTTCACCATGCATGCATTCACCACCTCCCTCTATGTGTGTGTGTGTACGTGTGTGTCCCTTACAGGAAGAGCATAACCATTAGGATCTTAGACCGGGAGGAGTACAATAAGCAGTCCTCCTTCTACGTTCTGCTCCAAAACCCCGAATGGCTACGCAGCAGGAAGGAACGGACAGGTGTGACAGCCAATCGGCTCTGAGAATGCTCTTTATCAGGTGTTGGGGGAAATCCTGAATCAACAGGCCGAACACACGTTGATTATTTTAGCTCGCAAAGATTATTCACATGAAATATTTGTGTTGTTTTTCCAACGAGAAGAAAAAACAATATGGCCGCTCAGATTACAAATGTGTCCTATTTCTAACTACATTCACTTACCTACTGTATGCACATTAGAAAATATATTTGTGGGTGTTTATCGACCCTTAACCACCATTATGCAATGCAAAAGAAAATAAAAGAGGAACTTGTCAGGACTAGAAACAATCTACCGTACTGTTTATGGTTGTTAAACAGCTCCAGGAAGACTTCAGAAAGCAAAAAATGACTATTGTCACTTTGTTCAAAGTTTAATACGTGAACCTTAAGGTTGCCGTTTGATAGTGCCGTATTAGATAATCGATAGAAAACTTTCCTGATAATGCTTCATTGTGAACAACAAGCTATCGTTAGCTGTTAGCTTTTAGCATCCGGTGGGCACCACAGTCCCTCTCACCCAAAGAGACCAATTTGTAGTAAATTTAAAATGTGTGCACGTTTATTTCCTGTTGCATTGTGTATGTGAACGACACCAGCTGACAGGAAGCAAACATGGACCCAAGCTGTTGCCTGGCAACACAATTCCATTGATTCAAGTTATATCGTTAGCATAATGTGTTCAAATGTAATTAAGCTTTTGTAGAGAAACTTGAAGCGGAAGAAGCACAAAAAAATCGCAATTAAGGGATTAGCATTGAATAGGGCATTGAGAATAGTGGAAAGTTACTGCTATTTGTATCAACTACTACATTTCTGGTATTTTGATATCCTTAGTTAAGTGTGTTAATTTCTTGAATAACAAAAGCACACTCCAAAGATTAGTGTAGTATATATTATATAAAGTAGTGTATTATTGGGACAGAGTGAAGAGAATCAATTACAAAAACCAAAACTCCACCAATATATAAATTAAAGTTGAAACAATAACGCTAACACTGTTTAATCTCTAAGAAGTGCAATAAAGAAATGCCAGAAAAATGGAGGCAAAGAACTGAGAGAAATAGGACATTACTGTTTAGAGCACATCACAGAGTAGGTGTGATGGACTTTATGCAATTTTAATCATATTTACTTTATGCAAACCTAATCTGATAGCAGAGACAAGAGCACTTTAAAGTTGGCGAGGGAGGAAAAGCTCTTAACAACTGGCAACGCTGGGAGGAATAAAACCAAAGCAGAGTTCATATTCCTGAAGTGATAAAACTCTGCTGCTGATGTTTTAACGGCCTGTTGATCTGGGATTCAGGGCGAACTCACACAGGAGCCGTTTCTGCTGCTCCACTCTCGTTTACTTCCTCCTTTTTCTTCTTCTGCTTCTCCTCAGAGGTTTGTTCAGATAAACTCAGTGGGAATCACACCTGTCCTCTTCCTTTCCTTACCTCCTCCTCCTCTTCCTCCCCGTTCTCTCGTTTCCCTCTGATCCACTAAAGAGCTTTTTATGCTGCCAGATCTGTTCTGGTGTTTGAAAATGTCCCCTATTGTGGATTACTGGCACAAAAAAAAGACATACAGAGATAATATTCAGGAGGGTGTTCACTGTGAGTTTGGTGTGAATGGCATTTAATTCCCTTCAGGCTACAAAAGTCAAAGTATGACTTTTATTTCTTTTTTTATGTCCCGTGGGTCGTTTAAACCCTTCATAGCACCGACGAGTCGATGCAGATTTTTATGCAAATAGCATTTAAAAAGACATCGACTGTGTTTACATTCACAATAATATTCCTTTATTACTGTGAATGTAAAACGGAATATTCCCTTTGGATAATCAAATTCTGCCTTATTCTGAACAGCATTTTCACATTAATACATATGTAATGTGTGATTCTTTTGACATGTTTACAGCACATTCAGAATAATGTCTTGATTTGGGTTTTTATGGCAGTTTTAGACGGCACAACCTTTTACGTCTTCTTTAAAATTATGACAGACTTGGATATGAAAAGGTTTTTTGGGGGAAGTGCAAATATCACAACGCAGGTCTTTTCAAGAAGATGCTTTGAGGGATATAAATATGTGGTCGAATAATTCAGCAACCAGAGAAAACACCTATTTTGAAGACTGTATGTTGAAGAGAATATTAGTGGAATATTCATTTTTATTAGCTTTGTAAAAAGCTAATTAGGAGTATTGTCTTCTTCAGAATAAGGGCAAAAACCCAAATATTTGGTGCATCTAAACGTAGTCAGTATACTTATGACAAAACCACTGCTATTACCAATGGTGTTATGGATGTTAGAGGTTTAATGCAACATTTTTAACAAGTCTGGAATGTTTTCTTTAAAGCAGCATATGTACAGAAAAGTAAAACATGGAAAGATTCAACATTAGAAAGATTTGACAAAGCACCAAAAACACTGAAAGGTGAAAATAATCTTATTTATGAGATTAAAAAACAAACAAAACAACTTTTAGAAACCCCAAAGGTTTAACTGAAGAATGCATTGTCACTGAGCTGAATTTAGCTTCGCTTATGACATGTTAATGTTTTGGAAAAACAATTTTCAAATTTTCAAAGAAAGTTGTCCCGTCTCCATAAGATTCCAAATATAATCTTTCAAGATAATAAATCCTAAATTATGATAAAAGAGAGATAAAGCGTAAAATGTCTTCAGTCTGAATCTTATATCAAACAAAGCCTTTCCTCTTCATGGAGACCGTTAAACCTGCATATGTTTAATGGTTGTTATGCAGTTATGGAACACATCATTGTCAAATAGATTGTTTAAATGAGGCACTATGGTGGTTATGGTTTCAGATATAATGTGTGTGTGTCTTCAGTCACATGCTCCATCTGTTCATCTGTTTATCATCTCCTCTTCTGGTACCTTCTACTGTATAATACAAAGCTGTACAAACACTTATTACCCTTCAAACTCAGACAAATGTGCATTCAGCAATATTTGTGATGTTAACTTGGAAGCAAACAGCAACAGAATGCATATTAATGTGAGAAGTAAAGCAGCAAAGCACAGTGTTGTTTTCTAAAGGGGTTTATGCCCTTAAACTCTACTGGATACACTCATTAAAAGTGGCTCTATCTCTGTGTCACACACACACACACACACACACACACACACACACACACACACACACACACACACACACACACACACACACACTGAGTGGTGCTGTTAATGTCAGTGTGTGTTTACGGGGCTTTAGCAGCGTTTATAGTGATGAGGGGATCAAAGACGAGGGCTGGATCTCACATTATCACAGTCAGGAGATCAAACACACCTCCGGGACACACACACTCACACTAAAACACACACACACACTAAAACACACACACACACACACACACACACAGCGGTCTGCAGTGGGTTTGTGTTTAATGAGCTGATGTGTTGGGTTTCTCTGTTCTAAATCAGCCCTGAACAGATATTTATGTCCCTTTATGACTGTTTTTATATATATATATATATATATATATATATATATATATTTCATTCCAGAGAGAGAGAGAGAGAGAGAGAGAGAGAGAGAGATTAATATTCTAATTTAACCCTCCCAATATCCCATAATTTCCCAAAGGTAACCCGTTCCTCACAAAATAGTATGGAGAAATTATTTGGCGAGATTTTATTTTGGTACAAAACGCATGTGTAACATTTTTAATTCAAGAATCTACACTAACAATAACAGTTATTTATAATCTAAAGATCTTTAATCCAAGCCCATGCTGCTGGAAGTAATTTGAGTAATATTAAAAGTGTTAAATATCTAACTAGATGTTTTGAACTTACGGTATATAGGAAAGCAACATTTTCTGAACTTATCAATTCAAAAGTGATTTAACAGTCTTGTAAATACAATTTTCATTTTACATAAATACATATATATATTTAATTTACACTCACTATAACATAATGAAAATGGAATAAAAAATAAAATTTTCCTTGTTATATTCTTTACTTGTTTTACCTGACATTTCTCACCTTTAAGCGGTGATAAGATATGATAAGATAAGAAAGACTTTTATTAATCTCAAATGAAATTCTTGTGCAAGACTTTCAATAAGATTACAACAAGAGAATAACAAAAAACAATCGGATAACAATATAAACATATATGAACACTAGATAACAATTATTTAATGTAAAATAAATAATACCATACTAAATAGAATAAATAAACTAAAAAATAAACTAAAAGAGTAAAAATAAACGACAACAACAAAGATTATATATAAGATTAATAATATAAAGTCATACGTACACCAGTGCCCTATAGAGACTAAAATATAAAGTAATAATGAGCATGATATTGAAATAAAAGTAAAAAATGATATGAGCAAATAAGTTATGCATTTGTCTCACCTAAAGTCTTTTCTTTGGGGTCTGATAAAGGTTATCCACTTTGACCTTATATAAGTCAATTTGTCCTGATATTCTCTGAGGGAATATGTCAGATTTGATTTCCATCCAGGCTTTAAAAGAGGGAGCTTGAGGCTTTAGGTTTTCTTACATGCATCCTGCAGAATCCTCATGAGAGTTAAAAGATATTGCATAAGGGACCTGAAGGTGATAGTGGTTCTGAAGTCTGACAGATATTCTGCAGAACCAACGTATATGATACGAATGAAAAGGAGTGTTTCATCTGTTTTACATACTTTGGTTTTGAAGCAGAGACATAATGACAGTCTGTTGTTTTTCATGTTTTCTCTTCCTCGTTCTGTATTCGTGTTTACAAAAAGGCTTAGTGTGAATTAACGTTGATTTTTCTCAATGCTGAATATTTGGCCCGCCTCCACATGTTTTTCAAATAGTCTTTTAAGCATCCTGCTCCAGAGACAGCAGCTGAAAGACCCACAAAAAACAGTAACGTGGATTCATGTGAGAACCGTGCCCTCAGAAAACAGGGAACGTATGAGTCAGCTTTTCTTATTATTTCCCGTTTCATCTTCCAAACCGGTACACTTCATAAGAGAAGAGCCTCTGAGCTGCAGATAAAAGATTCATATTCTCTTTCCCTGTTCTTGTTTATGCTGTTTTAATTTGCATTGCTTTATTTCTCTGTAAGCAGCAGAGGTTTGACAGGATTGATGTTCTGACTAAACAAGCAGCAGATCTGACATCTGCTCTGCCGACACGAGGAGCAAACAGTTAGAGAAGATGTGGAGGGAAACGGTGCAGTTCAGTCTGTTCTCTTGTAGCTGTTTGACTCTCTGAGAACAGGAGGAGCGAGGCTTTGAGCAGATGAATGATAGTCTGAGACGTCATGCAGCTTAAAATGTACATTTACATTATCCAGAGTGACTTTAACAGAGTGAGAACTACCTTTTTAAGAACTTTGACAACAATTGAAGTGTCTTATTTTTTCTTTCCAATTGGCTTATTTGTCATCTTAACTAAAAAAATGAAAACAATGAAACCAAAATCAGTAATAAGCTGTTTCAGAGAATGATAATATCCAAAAGGTTCTCACTCCAAACTTGGTCAGTGTCCCTACTCTTAATACTATGACTCTTTAAGTTCCCCTCATAAGTTTTGGACATGTCAGGAATGTCGTGTCAGTTTACGCTCATTTATTGCATAGTGTCCTTTCAAAATAAACTTCCAAAGTAGCTTTACTTTGTTTTTTTAGATTTACTTGTTTAGGTTTAGGAAATAATCATGGTTTTGAGTTAAAATTCTGGCATTAGTTAAGTTACGCGGGTTACACAATAAAATGAAGGGGAAATAAGTCAAAGTTGATTTAGTTTCACATGAGACATGAACTGCGGTCTCCTGTGTGAAAGTCCTGTTTTTGTTTGACCCGTCTTTCCAGCCCTCCCTCCCTCATACTGAGACTTTCCTCTCTTGAAACTGCTTCAGGCGCTCTTGATTGTCTAATTATGACATTAATGCGTTTACGTTGGAGCCTGGTGAGTCTCATACAGACACTGAAGGATTCCTCGTGTTTTAAACATAGAAGGACATTAGCAAAGCCTCGGTATGTGACCAGTCTTTACTGGTTCTAATATCCGTGTCCCTTTAATGTACATTATACCCATCTTCTCCACAAATAATTCAGCAGCTGCTCCGACTTCTCATTTGTTCAGGATAGAAAGAAAAAAGAGCGTTTGATTTACTTTTCCATTAACCTATTTCATCCTGATCTATTTCTGGATCGCAGTCTTTCCGTCGTGTCCTAGAACGACAAAGAACGCCATTTCAACAAACCTCCAGAGAGCAGGCGTGAACTTTTATCCAGCTTCGGTTTTGTTTGTGCAGGTGGAGCCAGACATCTAATATTTGCTGGTTGAGGGAATGCATGCTGGATTATTCGTCTTTAAAAGAAATAAGAAGCGTCTCTGACTCCCTCTGAGGGTGATCTAAACAGGAGGTTTCTATTTTTCTGGGGGTGAAAGCTGGATTCACTGGAGGCTTCAGTCGTTCCCAGATGACCCCGTGATATTGCAGGTTCTTTTGAGCAGCCTCGGGGCTGACGGGAGGCGGAGGAGAGTTCACTGCCTCCTGTGAACCTCCGTCAGTCACCGGGGGGGAACAGAGCTGAGAGGGAAACCAGCTGAAAACACAGAGCGCCCTGCAGAGGGCCACACACACACACACACACACACACACACACACACACACACACACACACACACACACACACATCAAACATGCACACACAATACACACTCGCAGAGCAACATGTGACCACATGTATGTTCCTGTGACTGAATACATGCAACTACATTTTGTCCTCTAATCCTCCTTTTCTCTGCCCTGTTTGTGTGTGTGTGTTCAGTTATGCAATAATAAATACAATATCTATTAACCCTGGCATTAAGACAGACACATACTGTATAGAAGTGGACAGGAAGTGAACAGGAAGTGACCATATATGGACTGAGGAGGAGTGACGTAGAGACGCCGTATACGTCTCTGGTGTCGACCTGTCAATCAGTGTGTAGCCCCGCCCTAAAGCATCCCCTGCTTTATGGTCTGTTTGACTCTAAATGGAGCATCATTTACTAAATGAACATCATGCTGTATTGAAGAAGACTTGAAACTAGAGATTGAGACCATAAACTCATGTTTACAATGTTTACTGAGGGAATAAATCAAGAGAGAAGTAGAGTCATTTTCTCATAGACTTCTATACAACCAGAGGAGTCGCCCCCTGGTGGACAGGAGAGAGAATGCAGCTTTAACACATGAAGCTTTGACTTCACTCGGCAGAAACAGACATTGCAATACAGAAATACAGAATAAATTACACACTAAACCTTCCAGATTTCCTAAAACCATTAAAACTAACCCATCCTCCCCAGTCAATATGGGGAAATTAGATTAGATTGGATTTGAATTCAATAAACTACATCACCAGTAGCAGTTATTTATCATTTATCATGTTTAAATCCCAGTCCATGCTGCTGGAATTCTGCTGCCAAGATTTGAGATATCTAAACTGCTAAATATCTAAAAAGATGTTTTACACATGTATACATAGAAAAGTAATATTTTATGAACTTAGACAGAAGAAGTGATTATTTGAAATATTTATTTAAAATCATTTTTTCAGCATTTACAGCGTTTTAAATTCGGACTTTTCAATATAAAAGCATTTCTTAATAAAGCCAAAACTACATAAACTTATAGGAGACATGATTATCGGTGTGTCTCCATGTTTAGTTCAATCATATAGAATATTCTTTACATTATCTGTAATGTACAAACTCATTGGAGCCTCTGTTATGATGTGAAACAATAAACATCATCAGCGATACATTTTAATGAGCTGTTTATACATTACATTACATTACATTACAGTCATTTAGCAGACGCTTTTATAGAGTTTCATTAAGCCTCACATTAATCTGAGCAAATCACCAAACAATGTAAATGAATTTATTTATATCTTTATTACAGTAATAAACATTTACATTAGCAACGAATGCTGAATGTTGTTTAGTTTATTCTATTGGTGTAATTTATGATTATCGTAAATATACAAGATGATGCATAGAATATTGTATTGATTAGATTTATCAACTCGATCGGGACTTGGCTGTTGTTCTTCCTCCTCTTCCTCCTCCTTCTCATGCTTCTCTCCTCTTCCTCATCTACTTCCTCCATTTTATTCTTTTTTCCTTTATTTTCTTGTTTCTTTCGCTCTCCCCACCGTCCTCCTCTCCTCCCTCTTCTCCTTCTCATTGTATATTCCTTCCACACATCCTCTCTTCTCCTCTTCCTCTTCTTACTCCTTATCTACCTTCATCCCTCTCTCCTATATCCTCACCACCTCCTCCTTCTCATTCCTCTCCTCCTCTCCTCCCCCTGTGGACCGAAAAGAAAAGTTAAAACTTCAACTTGTCTTTTCTCCTCCTGCTCCTATTCTGTCTCCTCCGATGGGACTCTCTAAAAAGTGTGACAGCTCCTCCTCCTCCTCCTCCTCCTCCTCCTCCTCATCCTCCCCTGCTGTTCTGTCTAATCCCATCAACCACCGGGCCTCCTCCTGTCTTCTTTCTCCTTCCATCTGCTCGTCTCCTCCATGTCATGATGCACAAGTTACTCCCCTCTGCTCCTCCTTTTTTCTTTATATGTTGACACTTTGCAGCGATGCCTCCCCCTCTCCTCCCCCTCTCCTCATCTTCTGCCTCCTCTGATGGAAACTGAATCCATCAGACATGACAGGGTGTAAAAATCCTCTCCTCTCTGTCGAAGTTCCTTTTCTCTTTTACCCCTTTTTCCTCCACCTCTCCTGCACTCCTTCGTCCTCCTCTCTCTCCTCTCTCTGTCATCTCACATCACTTCTGTGGAGCTAGGGGCTCTATCAAAGCATGACAAGGTGTGAAAACACCCCCCCCACACACACACACACACAGACACACACAGACACACACAAACACACACACTCTTGTCAGCAAATATTGACCTGCGCTTCATCCTAGACACACTTCCTGAGTGAAAAAAAGGATAACAAAACTCAATATTTCATTTAAAAAAATGAAGTACATTGCATGTGTTCAACTTCTAAATGAGCACTGTGCTTAAACATAATTTAATTAATTTTGAAGTCATTATCTTTAAGTCAGACAACTTAAAGCTACTATGAAAAACGTTCATATATGTTGATTTTGGCGCCCCCCGTGGACGAAAGCGGTAGTGTTACCGAGCACCAGATTCCCTTTAGAAAACCTCTCATTTTGGTGCAGCAGAACCTTTGTTGTGCCTATTTTAAGATACAGTAGACATAGTTATTAGGAGTAAATCTATTGAAAAATGCCCAATTTGAAAGTATATGATATTGCTGAATTCCTGAATTTAGACATTACAACAATCTTTTGGTGTCTGTACATTGTTACCTCTACTAGTAAGGCTGGATTTAAGGGGGAAGATATGCTAGAAAATGATTAATTCGTACGACTTGTTGTGTTAGTATCTGTTCTAAAAGGCCTTTCTCGAGGGCCCTTCAGACATGGGGATAATGGCGTACATTTGACTTTGTTCTACACAAGAAAAAGGTCCAGAAATAGTTGAGTAAAGTATAAAAAAGAAGACTTTGTAAACGTTAGCTCTACTCTTACTCAAAACATTGGACCAATTGCTGTGTGAATTCGGTGTCAATGTAAGATTGTTGGTTTCAGGAAGTTACAGAAATGTCAAGACACTGAACCCCAATTCCAGCTGTGGGAGGTTGTGGGAGGTTTGGGTTTCAGTTCTGATCGAGTGTAACAGATCGAGTTGTTCAGGCTGTTCTCATCGAGAAATAATGCACCGTAATTCATAGATAAAATGAATGAATAAGTCATCCATTTAAGCTTTCTCCTCATGTAGAACAAGTAGGGAGTCGATGTAGTCGATGCATCTGAAACACATGTCTAATAAAGACAAATAACGAACCTCCATCATGTCTTCAAACTGGAAAAAAGACGCCTGTTCAGACTACGATTCTCACAGAACTGACTTGTTTTTCTAAACCGCTGAAATGTTTGTTTTTTCAGTGTCTGTAAATTCAGACAGGAGAAACAAAAAGAAGGGAAGTAAACTAATGATTTAGTGATGAGGACCGGTATATAAGAATGAAAGACAAGGTGCTCATTGAGGAGGAATGGACTAGAAATCTAATCCCATCTTTGGCGGTCGCTGAGTGAAAATGAACAAAATGAATAAAATGCTTTTTGTCAGATTCTTCTGGTGGGTCGCTGAATAGAAACTAGATCAGGAAAGAGACGCAGAGACAAAGAGGATGAGCTGACAGAAGGTGGATGAAAGGCAAAATAAAGATTAAGAAAGGAGGAGAAGGAGTTAGAAACAGTTATGTAACACAGAGCCGAGGTAGATTATGTCCTGCTGCCTGTTTAAAGACACAGTACACGCAGCTATTAGAAAAAACAGAAAAAATACCCAATTTAAATTCCTCCTGTATTCAGATATATTAGTTATGTTTGTGTGTGTGAGCTCTGGTTAAAAGGCACATTCACTTAATTCAATTGAGCTTCAGAGGAGCAGAGAGACGGGGAAAAAGATCAAAATGATAAACGGTGCAGACAGCAGCTTTGGCAGGAAGCAGCATGTCGCCCTGCAACATTAAGCCTCAGTCAGGTCCATTCACACACACACACACACACACACACACACACACACACACACACACACACACACACACACACACACACACACACACACACACACAGAGGGAAGGAGGCTAACAAGGATACGGAGCGGTCATGTTCATCCCACATGATCTAGTTCATTAAATCTCCATTACATAATGTGTAACAGTGTGTTTGTGAAATTGAATTCATTGTGAATTCATGTTTATTAAAGAGAAACCATGAAGAGCATTTTGGAGATAATACTTAAAGGCAGCTTAAAAGGAATACTTCAACCCAGAAGTCAGATTCCTTCTTGAAGAAAGCTTTGCTTTTCTCTCATGACTCCACGATGAACGGAGAATCCAAAAACATATAGTAGCAAAACCATATCAGTCATACACCATTCTAAGTCTTGTTTATGCAGTCGTATGCTCCCTACTTCATTTGCAAATTTTATTTTGGAAAGACTGTAACATGTAACAAGCGGAAATTGACACGTTTTGCTGGATTTTTGTAAGAAAAGCGCACAAAAATGAGGAGTAACTTTTTAAAGGGTATACGTGCATCTTCAGTATTTAAACACTTCAGACCTAGTTTGAGACTGTTTGCGTTGTTATCTTTGAAGTTTCCAAAACAATTCAGAAACTAAACAATTTAACACAATTAAAGGACAACTTCTAATATGTGAAATAAACAAAAAGAACAATATGGACACAGAGCAGCAGCAGCTTGAATGTATTGCTCACACACAAAATAGACCAAACGCAGACCTCAACCTGGTGATGTTGTACATTTAATAATAAAGGTATAATAAATAAGTAAATCACTGTTTAAATTGCACAGATTATTTTTATTTTATGCCCAGTGGAAACCAGTTTAATGGATGGATTTATCACCAGGTACCAGTTTAAAGTCAAACATAGAGTTTAAAGTTAAATTAGGAAGGAAACGTTAGCATGAAAGCTAATAATCCAGCATAAACCAAACATGTAAAAATATACATTTCTCTCCGCTTTTTTTGGTACGGACATTTTTCATAAAGGAGAGGACATGATTTAAAGAGTGAGTGAGAGAGTGAGTGAGTGAGAGAGTGAGTGAGAGAGAGTGAGAGAGATATAAGCTCCGTCCTGCAGCTCCTCTGAGGGGAACAAATGACCAATGAGCTGAAGCCGTCTCACAATGAGCTGCTCTTTAATGGAAGGAACCAACATGGAGAACCGATTACCCACGGAAGATTTGATCATGGCCTCTTTCTCTCTCTCTCTCTCTCTCTCTCGCTCCGTCTCTTTGATCTCAGCAGTGAGTTCAGGCTCTACAGTGAATCTCAATTACTGACACACACCATAAAGAAAAGAAAGAGGAGAGAGAGAGAGAGAGAGGGTGTGAGTGAGGAACAGCGATAATGAGACGAAGTGTTTTCATTCAGTAATGCTGAACAGTGTAAACCTAATTATATGAATTGAAACCACAGAAGTGTCTAGATATTAATTTAACACAAAGGTGGAAGCTAGAAGTGGGAATTAAATCAGTTCAGTTAAAAGAACACTGATGAGAGGAGCTCATCGGTTAAAAGCTACAAATGAAGATTTGGCAAAAGTCAGTTCAGTTTTGAAGAATTATATGGACACTGTACGCCAGAGTTTTAAAGAATTGCACAGCCATTACATCATTACACTTAAAAATGTTTAATTCCCTTATTGCTGTTGGATCCATGACATCTAAGAGTTATCGTTTTTAATAAAAACCTCTAGTCCGACTCTGATGAACGTGAAGAGATGATGCATCGTTTGTTCCTGCGTCTCTTGTCAACGCGCTCTCATTCCCAAGACCTTTTCAAAATAAACTTTGACAGGAAACAACGTAAAGTTTTAAGCAAAACAAAACCCAACTACTTTGTTAGGTTTAGGAAAAGATCATTGTTTGGGATGAAAAAACGTTTGTCACGAATTTATGTAGGCTACATTACGTAACGTTACATAACCTACATAACATAATTAAGTAGGCTAACTGTAACCTTGATACAACGCTTAACTTAACTTTGGATACACATTGACGTCTGGTTTCACACGGGACATGCACAACGGTCTCCTGGGTGAAATTCTTGCTACTAATCTGACTTCCTGCTTTACTCCTGCAGCCACACAGAGCATCACAGTTTGACAAGAACGTGGTGACAAGAGATGCAAGAACGCACCTGAGAAATTTGAATAAACATTTGTGTTTGGATTAAAAGCGAGCTGCTCATAATGTTCTTCCATTTATAGCAACAATTTCCACTTTACTTCCAATCAACTACTTCCTCTGGCTTTGTTTGCTCTGTCTGAACATTCACTCTCCATTATCTCCAACATTACCAGCATGGTCTGTTTTAATGTTTTAATTGTCTTGTTATTCTTCTGTTTGCTTTAATATGTTTGTACTCAACTCTCCCTGAAAGCAGTCCTGACATTACGTGGGTTATCCTGGAGGAAGTAAATGCTGTCGTCCTGTTCTGACTCTGCCGTTGGTTGTTGTCTTGTGGTGTTTTCTTTTTTTCTCCAGAGGAACAGCTGAAGGAAGAGGAGGAGGAAGAGGAGGCGCTGGCAGGAAAAGATGAAGAGGAGCAGCGCATCGCTGACATGGGCCGTCCGATGCTGGGAGACCACGTCAAGCTGGAGGTCATCATCGAGGAATCCTACGAGTTCAAGGTGAGTGTGTGTGTGTGTGTGTGTGTGTGTGTGTGTGTGTGTGTGTGTGTGTGTGTGTGTGTGTGTGTGTGTGTGTGTGTGTGTGTGTGTGTGTGTGTGTGTGTGTTTAAATCAGATGACCTCACACATGACTCTGAGATGTGACCAGTTCACTCTCAGCAGAGCAGCCTCTCTGCATGTATAAAGGATGGAGATAAGGAAAAAACAGGACATGATATAACAGACGCCATCATACATTTCTATTTCCATGCAGAACTAGTTTCACTATGTGATAGTGTGTATTATTTAGATTAAATACAGGCAAATACACTTTACGTTGCCTTTTAGTTGATGGTTTATCATTTAGAGTCTTTGCTTTCATTGTTGTGTGACGTCACACAACGTTTTCCTCATGAAGGGTTGATGCTGCAATGGATGACTCCTAGTCCCTGACCAGTAGGCATCTATTAAAATAAGATAAAATAAGATAATCCTTTATTAGTCCCACAGCGGGGACATATGCAGGATTACAGCAGCAGAGAGGATAGTGCAAACTTGTGACGTCTCAAAACAGCAGGAATGAAGCTGCTTCTATATTCCACGGGACAGAAAGTAAAGCTCCAGGTTGTCCTGAACTAAAATGATTACCTAAGAAAACATATCTGCCAGCTGTGATTGGTCGTTTCCTCCTCACATGACATGCAGTGCGTTCCAAAAGTTGAGCTATGTCTACATTGACATCAATGGATTTGAGGCTGCAAAAATACTGGAATAGTCCATAGCACTGTCCGTGGTGCTGAAATAGAAGAGTTGTAATTCATCACGGATCTATAATATTCTCTAAACATGGGGCCATTCAGGGGCCTCCATTCTAGCATTAAGCTTCATGAGGTCCAGGTAGGTAGATTTAAATCCATTTGACTTTTTCTAGGACGGTAGGGAGTCAGAGACGCTCATGTTCCTAGTTGTCTTGAACGCAGCATTGGTTTATCGTTATGATGCATCATTTCTCTTTTGATCAGTGATCAAGGAAATAACTCCAGTTCTCACACACAACACTGACCAACGGGATGATTTCACACAAAGGTAATCAGATTCAAGACATGCAGGATACATCAACTGACACAAAGCAAAAACTGTTTTTTATGGAAGTGGTCACATCATAAGTAACCGACGTATGAAAAGACTCATAAACCGTTTTAACACAGGAAGTGATTGTGAGTGTGTCCTTCGTCTCCGTCTCCCACGCAGACTCTTAAGACAAGCGTGGATGTAATTACCATCCATGATTTGTGTGTGTTTGTGTGTGTGTGTTTGTGTGTGTGTGTGTGTGTGTGTGTGTGTGTGTTTGTGTGTGTGTTGTGTGTGTGTGTGTGTGTGTGTGTGTGTGTGTGTGTGTGTGTGTGTGTGTGTGTGTGTGTGTGTGTGTGTGTGTGTGTGTGTACTAATGCATGATCTTTGCTGCCGCTCCACCTACACACCAGACTCTAGACAGAGCGACAGTTAATAACACCCAGTAATAGCTCCCCACTTGACAGGATGCTGTACTTTGTCAAGGAGCTTTCTACATAAAATTGTGCGTATGTGTGTGTGTGTGTGTGTGTGTGTGTGTGTGTGTGTGTGTGTGTGTGTGTGTGTGTGTGTGTGTGTGTGTGTGTGTGTGTGTGTGTGTGTGTTACCTGAAGCACTGCCCAGTGTGAGAGTGTCTGACATAACAGTTTCAAGGAGAAAAAAAGAAAAGCTGCATTAAAGTTGAAAGTTTCCTTTTGAAGTTAATTTCACTCAAACAATAAAACTTCTTAATAAATGAAATAACCAGACATCATTATAAATATGCGTGTGCATGTTGTCAACAGAGAATTTCTAAACTATCCAGACGAGTTATCAATCTTTAAACATTTAATTCAAACTGTTACCAGAATCAAAATGTTCTGTTGTCAAAGTCCACTCAATAAACAAAGTAATAAATTCGTATTTAAAGGTGACCAAAGACTTTTACGAGAACACAAACATGTTTTCAACAGCTGCTCTTACTCTAAGCAACCAAGACACATTCTGCTGAGAGTCACCAGTTAACACGGTCACTGGTTTAACCAAAACACCGGCGACCTCCACGGCGTTAATCAAACATGTTGACGACCACTGGACTGTTTGAATAAGTCAAACCTCTGAGTCTATCTTCTGATGTTTGACCTTCTGTACATGAACACAGATATCAGAGCTGAAGTTGTCTTTTGAAAGTCATTCTGGTGCAACGTTACACGCTAGGTTTCTCCACCAAATACATGTTTATATCTGGACGCCTGCTTATGTATTCTAAACACTCACTAACAGCACACGGATCTGGAAAATCACTTTGTTTAGTTTATTCGTGCATAGCTGGACAAGCTGTTGCTCTCTGAAGTATTTCTGTTGCCAAACTGCGTTCAAACACTTCCATTCATCATTTCTACAAACTATAAACGTGTCCATAGAAAACATTGGGCAATTTATGAAATAATCATTTGTCTTCACCATCAAGTGCTTGAAAAATGTTTATTCAGATATAAAATACTTAAAAATGGAGATTATATGTGCGAGAAAGAGAGATTTATCATCGTGCAATGAATTATGGGTCAGTGCACGTCGGCCGTTAACCGTTGGCCTCAGCTAGGTCATCACTGTGGGTTTATGGAACCACATCCTGGTCCTTCACACACACATTCACACACATACAGAAGCTCATCAGGATCTAAACATTCACACACTTTCTGCATCTTGCCCAAGGAGCACTTGTAACTGGGGATCAGCGCCGCCAATTTTCGGATCAAAGGACGACCCGCTCTACCTCTGAGCCACAAACACCCTGAGAGTTTCACAAGTGTCCACGTCTGCAGAGACACGTGCACACACACACGGATACATTAGCACACGCGTGTGTTTCACATCAGTCCAGCTGAGTCTAAAGAAACGATCTGAACGGTGAAAATATCAGCGTAACACAGAATTAGAAGCACGGAATTACAGAAACCAAACCTAGACTATGGTTAAATAAACACTTAACATACAACAGGTGCAGTAAAGCTGTGTGTGTGTGTGTGTGAGTGTGTGTGTGTGTGTGTGTGTGTGTGTGTGTGTGTGTGTGTGTGTGTGTGTGTGTGTGTGTGTGTGTGTGTGTGTGTGTGTGTGTTCACAGCAGCAGCAACAGCGACGCACTTTCGACACCCCTAAGCTCCATTCAACTCAATTAGGATCCCAGTTTCCCTCTGAAGTGAAGAGAAAAGGAAGAAGCAATCCCCACTGCTGCACTAATAGTGTGTGTGTGTGTGTGTGTGTGTGTGTGTGTGTGTGTGTGTGTGTGTGTGTGTGTGTGTGTGTGTGTGTGTGTGTGTGTGTGTGCGTGTGTGTGTGTGTGTGTGTCACAGTTTCTTCCTTTTGAAGAAAACAACAAAGCAAAAATAGAAAGACTAGGAATGAAGGACACAAGGAAGAAAAGAAAGGAAGGACAGAGGGATTATGGAATGGAGGTTGGAAAGAGAAAGAGAGAAAGGACAGTGTGTAGAAGCAAAGAAATCTAAAGCAGATAGTCAAACAGGTTTAGCATTTATTTAGTTTATTTATAAACCTCATCCCCGTACAACTCTTTACACACTCATGCTGCAGTGTAACATTGTTCAAACCCACAGAACTGGAGATCCCAGAGCGTCTGAACATATTAACTATGCTAAATTTGGGAGAAATATGTATAGAAGTCTGTCCTATTTGATGGAATAATGCAGCCAGTTTCAGGTTTGAATATATCCTTTTTATTGTGTGTACATCATTAAGCTTCAGTGAACAAGCTGCTCCAGAATGAACTGTCCTTTCAGAGTTCTGCTGAAGTTCCAGTTTCCTGTTTTATGGAGTGAAGCTAATTCTAAATGATGTGTCATCACCAGCACTCAGTGAACAGGCTGGTGTCTCTCATCTAACCATCGTTATATTCCTCTGTCCTTCTGCAGAACACGGTGGACAAGCTGATAAAGAAGACCAACCTGGCTCTGCTGGTTGGAACCAACAGCTGGAGAGACCAGTTCATAGAGGCCATCACAGTGAGCGCAGGTAAGGCCAGTGGAGAGACCAGAGAGTGTGTGTGTGTGTGTGTGTGTGTGTGTGTGTGTGTGTGTGTGTGTGTGTGTGTGTGTGTGTGTGTGTGTGTGTGTGTGTGTGTGTGTGTGGTTTGTGGACCGATGTTCTGAAGCCTTGAGTTTGGCATTTTGGCCGTCTCCATCTTTTTTTTTGCAACCAGTGAACAGGAAGTGACCATATATGGACTGAGGAGGAGTGACGTAGAGACGCCGTATACGTCTCTGGTGTCGACCTGTCAATCAGTGTGTAGCCCCGCCCTAAAGCATCCCCTGCTTTATGGTCTGTTTGACTCTAAATGGAGCATCATTTACTAAATGAACATCATGCTGTATTGAAGAAGACTTGAAACTAGAGATTGAGACCATAAACTCATGTTTACAATGTTTACTGAGGGAATAAATCAAGAGAGAAGTAGAGTCATTTTCTCATAGACTTCTATACAACCAGAGGAGTCGCCCCCTGGTGGACAGGAGAGAGAATGCAGCTTTAAGGGACTTTCACATTGACTTCACTTTTCATAGTTGGAGGTCACCGTCTGATTAAACACCTCATTTTAACAGGTCATCTGAGGCGGTTTGAAGAGGCAGATGTGCGCGCGTGTGTGTGTGTGTGTGTGTGTGTGTGTGTGTGTGTGTGTGTGTGTGTGTGTGTGTGTGTGTGTGTGTGTGTGTGTGTGTGACGTATAAATTCTTCTTGGTATGAACAGCTGCTGTTTTACAGTCTGTTGAGCTCCACGAGGTCCTCTGCTGTGTGTTCATGTGCGGTTTGCTGCTTTTTATGATGCCGATTGCATCTCATAATGGCGTGTGTGAAAAATGAAATGGAGTCAAGCGGGGTGTGTGTGTGTGTGTGTGTGTGTGTGTGTGTGTGTGTGTGTTTTTATGATCTCTATTGTTTACTGGAAAGAAGAACGCCCCAGTTTGATGGTTTTGGGACGGACAAACACTGACCAGATGGGAGATTATGTTGTAGAGCAGTCATGGTGGCGATTGTGTGTGTTTTCAGACTCCACAATGACAGACAAATAAAGATGTGTGTGAGTGTTTATGTGTAAAGAGGGGAGAAGAGAAAGAGGGGAATATTTAACACTTATATCTTGTCACCGTCGAGATCTGTCATACGCCACGATGATGAGGGGGAACATGTGAACAGGGAGCGATAAGGAAACCTGGTATATTATGCAGAGAACGATGGAGACGGAGAGAGATTGCATGCAGCGAGGAAAAAGGCATTGAGAAACACGCAAAGTGAGGGGAAAAAAGAATGCATGCATGAAGAGAAAGTGTGACAAATGGGAAGAAGAGATGTAAAGAATTATTTCAACAAGTAAGCTGTTGAGAGGAGAAAACTGGTCGTAGAAAAAGATGAAGCATCTTCTTTTCTGTTTCACTGCAGAATCTTCTCAGTTCATTGGTTAGCAGTGGTCACTTGCCCTCTGGAGGCCGGATACTGTTACTGCAACTCATCAATGGAAAAGAAAGAGAGAGAGAGAGAGAGAGAGAGAGAGAGAGGAAAGAGAAAGCATTTCTTTGAATAGCAGAACGTTCTCCTGGAGAGATGGTTCTTCTTTAACACATTCATCAAACAGATGATGATGATGATGATGATGATGATGATGATGAGATGTATTTCTTGTCACTCTGTCTTCTTAACTGTTCATGTCTGAGTTTCTGTTCATTCCTCAAACACACGAGCACTTCTCTGCAGATTTTACTTTTACTATTTTTAGCTTTTTGTCATCTTTTCTGTACAACTTGGTTTGACTTAATATCTCACATATGTTACATATTCACAAGATTCATATGGCTCTCATATCTGTATGGTTTTAAGGCTACAAACAGCAGTAGCTTAATTTAGCCTATCTTAGCTTAGCATAAAGACTGGAAAGGATGGTACCAGCTAGCCTGGTTCCTTCTGCAGGTGAAAACATCTGCCTACTTTCTTGAGCCTTAGAGCTATTGGTGGGTGGATTATGTGACCTTTGACCAGACGAGCTGTCTTCCTGCTGTATGCTAAGCTAAACTAAGCTAACTGTCTGCCAGCTGTTGCATTATTTTCACCAGACAGGTATGAAGGTAGCATCGATCTTCTCATATGACTCTCTGGTTTGAGCCGTACAATGAACCGTAGATACATTATATACTTGAAATGTTTCACAATTTGGACAGTTCATCATTATTACTCCAGTAGTTTAGATATGTTTCATATAATTTACACATTTTATTTTAGGTTTGTATCATTCATAGCTCCTTGCCTCAGTTAACTTTAGTTCCTATCTACTGCTGTTTCACATGGGACCGTTTTAAATGTAACAGAAAGTCTGTGTTGATCCTCAACAGAGTGATTTATGATTATTATAAGACAAACTGTTGCTCACTTATTTCCCACAGCTACAACATCAACAATTCAAGGTTTCATGAACTGCACATTCAAATAGAACCACTATTAGAAAGCAAATCCCTGTTTAATGAAAGCATTCATTTATTAGACATGTGTTTGGTGTTTATTATGAATGAAAATAGTGCAGATAATCTCTTTGAATGCAAAGTTGAACAAAAACAAAAATCACTCAATTAGCTGCTGCTGTCTTTGAAACTGGGTTCCTATTAGAGAGCATTGTTTGTCCAAAGCCTGCTCTGTCACTGTAGTGCCTTTAGTCAACTTTATCCTGTGTGTGTGTGTGTGTGTGTGTGTGTGTGTGTGTGTGTGTGTGTGTGTGTGTGTGTGTGTGTGTGTGTGTGTGTGTGTGTGTGTGTGTATGTGTGTTTGTGTGTGGGTTTGTTTGTGCTTTAGTTAGCCAGCCTGTCAGCCAGCCTTTGTTGGCGAGCTGATGCCATTAATGAAAAGGCCTGTCTTCGCTCTCTTATCTTGGATTCGCTTGTCTAGGCTGACAGAGTGTTTGTGTGTGTGTGTGTTGTGTGTGTGTGTGTGTGTGTGTGTGTGTGTGTGTGTGTGTGTGCGTGTGTGTGTGTGTGTGTTAAAGACAGAGCTGTAAAAAGGCAGTGAGTTCAGTTTCCACTAAAGGAAAGACACACACACACATACACACATTGCTTCATTAGATTGTTATCACACAAGGCTTGAATATTAAAGGTTTTACGTTACCTCTAACCTGCAAACTGTAACAGATCAACTGTAAAACAAACACACACACACACACACACACACACACACACACACACACACACACACACACACACACACACATGTGCAGACACGTGAAGTTGTCAAGCCAAGTCAGTCTCAGAACCACATCAAGCTGCAGAGTGATTGGTTTTTCGGGGCCTTTAAACTTGAAGCTGAACATGTTAGTGGAGTTCAAAGTGTTTGAGATTAAGAGCTGATTGGATGCTTACCGATCAAACTGTCAGCTGATTGGATAGACGGACATCCAGCTGTGAAACGGCTGATAAGGGTAGAAACACATTTCTAGCACGTTTTCTCTGCTCTCTTTCTTTACTGAGAACACAAACGAGAGCGTGGAAGGAGAGAAAACATAATACGATTAGTTTGAAGATGAGAACGATCAGGTTCACGCTGAGAGAGTCTGAAAACAAGTTATCGTATATTATGGAAATTATAGAACGTACTGTGAAGATGCAGTACGTTGTTGGGACTCAACAACAAAGACAACATGCAGAGAGGTTTGGAAGCTGAGATCAATCAGAAATCAGTTACATTTGTGATCATTACCGCTAGCACAACAATGCACTCAAGACTCATTCATGTTTGTGAGTGTTTCTTTAATCCCTGGAGGGTTTCCTCTTTTGGCTCCGTTAATTTAGTAAAGTTAAAAGCAACGCCAATTTGTGTGGCACCAAAGAAAATCATTGCAACGCCTGAAAACACAAGATTAATGCTGTGTGTTTTATTTTAATTAAACACAGTTAGAACTGGCTACAGTGTTTATGTCTGATACTGTGTGATGCTCATAGTGAGAAGTTTTTACTGGACTTTCTACTGGTGTTTACATCAAAGAAGGACTGAGATGACTTCGCTTCCTTCAGTACAATAAATGTAACGCACCACGACTTACATCATCTTATCTTTGCTGATTTAACTTTAACCAGAAAAGCTAAAGGTGCATTAAATGACTCCAGGTGGGTTTATCCTTCACTATTGTTCCAACCCTGTCACGTTCTTTTTCACTTTGACCCATTTACTGCACTGCCTCTCTTTCCATTGCTCTCACCATCACCCAATTAATTACCAAACATAGGAGGAAGGTTGAAGATTAATTACTTCTACGGTGGAATACAAATGTGTTGAAAGCGTGATGGAGGGGCGGAGGGGGAAAAGAGAGGGCCTGACTGTGAAAGAAGGCCAGGCCAGGGTCACCTCTTCTGGGCTTCGACCTGCTTGGATGGACGAATGGATGGATGGAGGATGGATAGATGGATATGAATGGATGGATAGAAGGACGGATGGACAGATGGATGGCTGGACCGTTGATGGATGGATGGATGGATGGATGGTTTAATGGATGGATGGATGGATGGATGGATGGATGGATGGATGGACAGTTGATGGATGGATGGATGGATGGATGGATGGATGGATGGATGGATGGATGGATGGATGGACAGTTAATGGATGGATGGATGGATGGTTAAATGGATGGATGGATAGATGGAGGGATGGATGGACAGTTGATGGATGGATGGCTGTATGGTTTGCTGGATAGATAGATAGATAGATAGATAGATAGATAGATAGATAGATAGATAGATAGATAGATAGATAGATAGATAGATAGATAGATAGATAGATAGATAGATAGATAGATAGATAGATAGATGGACAGTTAATGGATGGATAGATGGATGGATGGATGGATGGATGGATGGATGGTTGATGGATGGATGGTTGATAGATGGATGGATGGTTGGTTGGATGGTTGATGGATGGATGGTTGGTTGATGGATGGATGGATGGATGGATGGATGGAGTGATAAGAGAAGAGGAAGGTTGAGACAAAAGGTGAAGTTAAGATAAGAGACCAGAGGATCAACAAAACATCTTGTACTTCAACCTAGTTTACTAAAAGGAAAGAAGGAAGAAAAGAAAGAACCGGAATGGAGGAAAGTAATTAAGAACAAAAAAAAGATATGAAAAGTGTCTCAAAAAATTACTTAAATGGCTCTAACTGCCTGGAAGGTGTGAAAAGAAAGGGGGGGATTATGATGAAGCACAGCTAATATCTCTACAAACTGAGACATCTGTTCGAGGTGGACTTCACACACTTTTTGTTTTTTAAATTGGCGGCTCATCCCTTCAAACACACACCGCTGGTTCAAGAGCTTGAACAAGTCCAGAGCGGCTGGACACTCACTGATAAGCTGGCTTTGTCTGATCTCATCTCTCTACCCTCCATCATCCAGCCTAAAACTCTTATCTCCCCTTTAAAACATATTAGATTAAACAAAAGATTAAAATCACTTTAAAGTAGACTCACATATACTTCTTCTTCTACCAAAGACATTTAGAATTCCCCATTTTCTTCTGTCTGAAGTGTCAGATGAAATCTTGCCAAAATCATTTTGGCCTAAAAATAATAATCTGTTGCTTCTTAACAGATTATCAGTTAAATGAACAGCTTTTCTGTTGAAAATGGCAGCCATGGAAAGACATTTAAAACCTGCCAAGACTTAACCTCCAGGTCAACACATCATAACAACAATCTGGCACTTAACTGCACATATGCACGAAACGCTGCAGAGACCACGATTCATCTCCAAGCACCAAACCTGCGTTCAGCCATTAAAGCAACCTGAAATGTCAGTGTGTGTGTGTGTGTGTGTGTGTGTGTGTGTGTGTGTGTGTGTGTGTGTGTGTGTGTGTGTGTGTGTGTGTGTGTGTGTGTGTGTGTGTGTGTGACCTGTTTTCCCTTGTTCCAGTTTTGTTGTGTTTGTTGCTAACAGAGACTTTCCCCCTGATAAGCTAACACATGGAGACGGGTGGGGATTATGTGTGTTGTTTGTTCAGGTACAGTTTATGTACCAAGCTGCCAATTGTGGAGCAGCTTGGTAGTTTTGAGTCCTTAATGCATTTGTCGACCTTTTGGTTGTTGTTCTATACAGTGTCTCCTCGTACCTTAAAGGATGCAGGTTGTTCCTCCAGCCCACAGGGGAAAGAAAGGGAGAACCTTACTGAAGTGAATATAAGACACGTGGAGTGCAAAACAAAAAGGATTTTAAAGTTTAGCTAATGCTAGTTAGAGTTGGCCTAATGCCACTAATTCAGTTTTTGTGGTATAAAGACAATCTGTGAAAAATATGAATATGAAAATTACAGAAACAATCAGATTTCAACAAAAAGTGAGGATCCGTCCAAATTGGAAGGAGCCTTTCGTACATACAACATCATACATAACAATCAGTTTTGTTGCAAATATGTGCATGAGGATATGTTCCATAATTTATTGCAGTATATGTGTATAGTTTTATGAGTTTTTGTTGATGGTTTTACTGCCTTTCATGACTTGACTTGATGGACAAAGGGACGGACTTCCCAACTGCTGCTTCAGCTTACAGATGGAGTGCATCCTCTGCTCGGTGTAATACTCCTGCCCGGTTAACTGGCTACAGGTTGAACAAATACAACATTTCAACTTGATCTTGTTTAAAGAAACACATATTCTTGTTTGACTAAGAGCACAGCCACCAACCAGAGGGACAAGATGGAGGAAAAGAAAAATCAATGAGAATGAAATGACGATGGAGATAGTGAAGTGAACAAAAGAGAAAAAGATGTATGTGCATCCACTCCACACTCCACTGCCCTCTAATTACTGAGTCCACTCCACGTCGTTCATCACCTGCTTCTCTATGTGTGTGTGTGTGTGTGTGTGTGTGTGTGTGTGTGTGTGTGTGTGTGTGTGTGTGTGTGTTATATACTGTATGTCTGTGTGGGCGCAGGTAACACGTTATTATCATGCTTTTACCCCGTGGTCGAGTCGATGGTGGAGCAAAGCTTAGCTGGGTTTTCCAGACGTCCCTCTTCCCAACAATGTTTTCCATCTCTTCTTTGGGAACCCCGAGGCGTTCCAAGTCTGAGACCTCATGTATAATCCCTCCAGTCTGGTCTGGGTCTACCTCGAGGCGTCTTACCGGTTGGATATACCTGATGAAAACCACCCTGATCAGATGTTGAACTCCCTTTTAACCGTATCTCTGAGGCTGAGCCCAGACTCCCTACGAAGGAAGCTCGTTTTCAGCCGCTTGTATCGTCAGTTTCATTTTTTCAGTCACTACCCAAAGCTCATCCAAACGTCTGGACGTAGATGGACTGGTAAACCGAGAGCTTTGCCCTCTGGCTCAGCTAGCTTAGCATTCAAAGAATAGCATTAACAAGAAGATAAACAAGGAAGTAGTTATAGCTGACATTAGTTGTGTTGTATGATCAGATACACAAGAGACGAAGAAAAGACTTGTGGACAAGTATCATATTTCTTTAAAGGAAGTAAATATTCTTATTTTTTCTTGTGCCAAAGCTGCATTTCCCTTTAATAATGGTCTTTTCTGTCTTTGACATACAGCAGAGAGACCAAGAACCTCCTTTCGGCCATGATTGTTTCTCGCTCTGAACCATTTGTGCTGTTTGCATTCATAAACACACCTCTCCAGATTCCCTCACTGCACATACAGTTCACACCGCCTCCTGTCTGCCCTGTCTGTGCATTAATTGTAATTAGCACCCTTCAGACGGTGAATGACGGGAGTGAAGGGATGACTCACTGAGGGATGATTTCATTGATTTGTTGACATGCTGACTGATTGGCTTGTCAAAAGAGAGGCTGACTGGCTTTCTCTCTCTGATGGACTGTGAACGTCTGGCAGAGAGAGATAAAAGAGAATTCACTTTATGAATCCCTCTATGTCCCTGTTCTTATTTTATCACACACACACACACACACACACACACACACACACTCACATATATATATTAAAATCCATTCCATCTGTTTTTTGTTGATTGGAAACCCTTCACTCAGACGTTAGCAAAAAGCAGTGACATACGTTACCAAATGAAACTAATCGATAAGGTAAAGGGTAACGTGACTGTTAGCACTAAATGAGTCAACGTTAGCCGTGCTGAGTTTGGAAATAACTTAAAGGGATAGTTTGGATTTTTTCAAGTGGTGTTGTGTTTCTACTGTGTGTTCTGAGAGGTTAAATTACTGTCTTTGTGAATGGAGTCTGGTGCGAAAGCGATATTATGGCAGAAAAACATAACACATCTAAAAGAATCAATATCAGTTTAGGTAAACGCTATATTTAGAATATTTTCATCTCTTTACCTCGCTGTCAGACAGACCTTTATGATGCAGAACTGAAGCTGTTATTAATGCTCTCTTCAAAGACACAAGACTCCATTCACAAAAACAGTCATTTTACCTCTCAGAACACAGAAGCTGCTGATCTACAGCTCTATTGGTTAGACTGTTTCTATTATTGTGGGATGTTTGGATCTGAACGTTTTTGGAAGGACTTGGGAAAATACCATTTTGATGTAATTTTGATGTCATACGTACTTCAACCAATATTTCAGTGTTGAGTACATGAGTAGCAACCCTGGGAAGATACAGAATGAAAAAAACTAAAGAAAAATGAATAAATTAGGGACCCGCCCTTTAATGAATTTACACGCTGTGGTGTGTGTGTGTGTGTGTTTCAGTGTATTTCAGAGACAATGGAACGACAGGACCAATAGAACGTGAATATAAACATGTCTGCATGAGTTGTGACAAACAAACACAGAATCAGTATATATGTATATATATATATATATATATATATATCTTTTTATGTTGTAGCGGCTTCATTTCTGTGACTGGAACGTAGTCAAACCAACACTAGCGAGAGGCACGAACTCAAACTGTGGCTGCGTCTGAAGCTGCGTGGATGAATGACAGGATGTCTTCTGTGTGTGTGTGATATTTCCCACCATGCACTGGGTGTGTGATGTTCTCGCCTCCGTTTGAGTCTGTGTGTCTTTTTGTCTCTGAACCTGCCAAACGTTCCTTTGTGCCTGCACGGATACCGTCCTGCTTTCAAGAGTGTGTCTGTTTCGTTGATCTGTGATCTGTGTGTGTGTGTGTGTGTGTGTGTGTGTGTGTGTGTGTGTGTGTGTGTGTGTGTGTGTGTGTGTGTGTGTGTGTGTGTGTGTGTGTGTGTGTGTGTGTGTGTGTGTTAGCACAACCCCCGTGGGTTAGCCGTATGAACACTGACATGTTTTTATCCAAAGTCTCTCCCTCTTCTTCTGTAATAGAAAGTGATTGAAGGGTCGTTTTGGAGCTAGTTTTCTGCACAGAAGCTCATTTGTCCACATCAGTTTCAAAGTGTGTGTGTCCGTGTGTGTGTGTGTGTCTGTGTGTGTGTGTGTGTGTGTGTGTGTGTGTGTGTGTGTGTGTGTGTGTATAAAGGCAGTGGTATGAATGATTCTACACAAGTCCCCTGAGTTCATAAAGTATCACACACACACACACACACACACACACACACCTCTCTTGGCTCGCAGCGTGAAGCGATGAGCTGCAGTCCCACATCTGCGCTGACCTATGAAAACGCAGCTTGTGGGCACGCTCAGTAAGCAGCGAGAGATAACACCCCCCCGACACCTCTGCAGGGCGAGAGAGAGGGAATTGATATGTGTGTGTGAGTGTGTGTGTGTGTGTGTGTGTGTGTGTGTGTGTGTGTGTGTGTGTGTGTGTGTGTGTGTGTCAGATTAGATATTTCCTTATGTAGAGAACAGTAGCATTCTACTGCCTCTCAATAGAAAAGCCTGAGTGAGCAGCTACCAGATTAGCATGAGACGCTAACCGATATTATATATTGTTATATTCATCGTTTCTTTTTCCTCCTAGCCTCCAAAGGAGAAGCAGAGATGACAGATGTCTCTCTCACAGACCGGAGTGAGGAGGCTGCCTCTGGCATTTAGAGAGTGACAATAGGTTGTAGAGGGATGAGGGAGATTAAGAGGGATCAGCAGAGAAAGTGACGGAGAATACTCAATTATGTAAAAGGCTATATCAGCAAAGTGTGGCCGAGGATGGAAAGAGTCGGTAAGACGGAGAGAGAGAGGGAAGAAGAAAAAGAAAGAGAGAATCACTTTTGGAGAAGCACTTTATCAGTGGAACGTTTAACTGAGCGTGAGGAGAGAGAGACGAGGAGAGAAATGAAGGGAGATAGAGAGGGAGAGAGTGTGACGGAGACTTTCATGTTTCGAGGAAGCATATATACGGACATTAAATAAAGTTATTGACTTAATCTAACAAAGATGGAGCTTTTATTGCCCAACCACAGCGATGTAGGCTCATAAAACACTTCTTATGATGTCTTCCGAAAACTTATGTCGTTATTTTTAACCTTCAGCATCTTGAAAGATCAGCCCTCTATTGCAGAACCTGGAAAGGCAACGAAATATACTTGTTTTAGGTTTTGAAAGATTATGATTTGGTACGGAAGTGGCGTTACTTAAGAACGGAGGTTAAGTGACAAATAAGTCAGCATCACTTTTGGTTTTATATGCAACAAAAACAGCTGTTTACTGCTGTGTTTTTAGACCAACCTATCCACCCCCCACCTCCTCACTATGCAGATTACGTGGATTACAAATGTATGTCTTAAAGCTGCATTCTCTCTACTGTCCATCAGGGGGCGACTCCTCTGGTTGTATAGAAGTCTATGAGAAAATGACTCTACTTCTCTCTTGATTTATTCCCTCAGTAAACATTGTAAACATGAGTTTATGGTCTCAATCTCTAGTTTCAAGTCTTCTTCAATTGGTTGAAGAACCAGATACCTTTGGTATTCCTGTCTTCCTACTCGGCGGGTGTTTTGAAGATGACCCTTGGAAGTCCAACGTCCAGTACAGCATGCTGGGTACCACTAGATTGCCTCTCAAGGGCTCCCAACATGTCGAGCAGTAGCTAACCGTGCTAACGATGCTAACAGTGCAAACTACAGCCAGTCGCTCGCTGCAGTACGTTCAAGAACAGATGACGAAAGAGAGAGCTAGAGAACTACGGGACATATTTGTCAGTAATTAACTACAACAAATGTTCATCCGATCGACTCCAGACTTGGAGGGGTTGTTGCTGATGACATAAGGAAGGCTGGTGTCGAGTTTGAAGTTGTTTGCATGAGCGGTTCTTGAGAAAGCTTCTGTTTGAACGGCACTGCACCAATACCACAAATGTGGAAAAAAGGAGTGGACAGGTTTTATTTTACAGTTACATTTGTTCATTTTACACCTTTGACAATATTACTATTCTCCCAAAGTGGTCACCAAACACTGAGACTTAATTAACACCCACACACACCAACGACAGAAAAATGAATAAGAAAGAGAGAGAGAGCGAGGCCGTGATAAAAGAGCACATATAATTATTAGCAGAGGACGATTATGAGAGAGCGAGCTGGAAGTGGATCCATTCAGCCGTCACAGACTGTGTGGGAGCGAAGGAGCAGAACTGAGGGTAAAAAAAGTGACATAACTCAAGTGGAGAGCCTTGTTTTATAATCCATCACCAAGTGTGTGTGTGTGTGTGTGTGTGTGTGTGTGTGTGTGTGTGTGTGTGTGTGTGCGTGCGTGCGTGCGTGCGTGTGTGTGTGTGTGTGTGTCTGCACTGACCTCCTCCTGTTCATTTATACTTGATGATTTGATTTGTTCACCCTGTAAAGGAAGCATCTATTTTTAATGACATTAGAATAAAGGTTTGTGGCCCCTAGAGGAAACGTCTGGCCCTATTAAAGAACACTAATCTTTGTTATAACCCGGCTCGTTCACTCTAATTGGACAACACACACACACAGCCTGGATGTGGTTCATTAAATATCATAACTTCATACCTACAGCAGAAGGTCGGGCTGAGTACACTTCTTTTCTGCAGATGATTTAGTGTTTTTTATCATCTGTTATGACAGTTTGAACCAAAACTGATGCAGTCATGCATTCAGTCCCCAAACGACACATTTCAAAAGAAAGTAATTTATCCATCACTGAAACTGAAGTGGTGCATGTTTAAGAAAGAGAGAGAAAGTCTCAGTTTGTTTATTTCTGAGCTTCCGGTTTCCAAATTTTTCCTTTACAAAATATCAAAAACAAGAAGTCTTTTCATTGGACTTTCATCCAATCACTGAATGATTGGGAGAAATATTTACATAATAATGAATGTTAACTTTAGAAACAGTCAAGGGAGATGATGTTAGCTACTCTAAACCCCCCAAAACACCTCCAGTAGTATAAAGCTGTAAGATAATACAACAAAGAGCACAAACTCACTCAAAAACAAGCGTTTCTCAACGATTCACTGGATAACTTTGCATGAGATAGAGTAAAAATAAATGAATAAAAACATATAAAGTTAGCCTTGTAAAGATAAAAAGGATTCTCTCCAGACTCTTCTCAGTTTAAGGCGTAGATGTTTTTTTTTTGTTGGGTTGTTTTGAGCATTTGAATGCATCACCAGCTCTTAGAAGGTCAGAGAATGATCAATCAGAGAGCAGAGGATTATTACCGAGTCAGCGTGTTTCAAACAGCAGGTCGACTTGTTTACTCATTTGACTCATTTATAAACGATGCAGCCAACTACACACACACACACACACACACACACACACACACACACACACACACACACACACACACACACACACACACACACACACACACACACACACACACAGAGGAGTGTATGGACTGCTGATGGTGTGTGTTTGTATGTGTGTGTGTGTGTGTGTGTGATGTCATTATCAAAGTCTAATCATCGCCTCAGGATATGGACTACAGCCAACATACTGTTAGTCTCACACACACACACACACACACACACACACACACACACACACACACACACACACACATACACATACGCCGGTAAGGGGAAATAATGTCGGGTTTTAAATTTCTGTCGCTGTAGATTTGAGTTCATAATGTTTCTGTCTGTTGGAGTTATGAGTCCTTTAATCTTTTTCCACCTCAGGTGTCTCTCTGCTCGGTCTTGAACAGATAACAGACTCTTTACCTTCAGGGCTCTGAGTTGAGTTTGTTAAATATTCAGTAAAAACAAAATGTGTTTCCAATATCAGCTGTAAGTAGAGGAGACGGGGGAAAGAAAGAAGCTGAGTGAGACGTTTAATCTCTCTCTCTGACTGTTGAAAAGAAGCACGATCATTTCAACCTTAACTTTTTAGTATTTTTGTTCTTCTGTCTAAAATTTAGATGACTGTGAATTTAAATTGACATAATGTTCTTGCTCTAGGTTATTGATCACAAATGAACATGAACAACAGACGGTAATATAGGTGTTGCTAGCTAGCATGCAGGATTGTATCTCGGCTGCAACATGGCGCAATTAAAGCACTTTGTATGATATGAATTTCTGTTCCAAACAAACATATTTTATTGAATTTAAATGTAAATTAACTTTTGAAAAGGGTTTATTAAAATACATTTGTTTGTTCTAGTATATCAGTCAATAAACACATAGGTTTTGTATAAAATAATGTTTTTTAAATGTGTTCAAACTATTTTAGGTGTTGACAAAAAGTGTGAATAGTATATTTATTTGTGTTATATAAATATGAGGTGCTTCTATTTGAGATACAGTGGATTAATATGAATATATTTTGTCAGTGTCAGATTGTAACACTTTTACTTCTTGCATTAAATTAAATATTTCAGCCTTGTCCTTATTTGTAAGACTATATACATAAAATAATAAATGAATGCCCTTTTATATATCAAAAGATGACCTGTGTATTTCAAGAAGTCTACGAGTTATGAAGAAAAATGCAAAGTCATAAAGAAAATGTATAATTCTTCCCTCCCTCCAGGTGAGGACGACGATGATGAAGAGTGCGGTGAGGAGAAGCTGCCGTCCTGTTTCGACTACGTCATGCACTTCCTCACCGTGTTCTGGAAGGTTCTGTTCGCCTTCGTCCCGCCCACAGACTACTGGAACGGCTGGGCCTGCTTCGTGGTCTCCATCTGCATGATCGGACTGCTCACCGCCGTCATCGGTACGTTAACGATGAAGTATTTAAGAAAACAAGTTACAAGAAGTTTTTAAAGGTATTTAAGGGGAGATGAGACAGGTGAAAAGGATAAAAACAATACTAATATCACCATGAAACGTCCCCAGTTGATTACTGACATTAAAACAATTATTTGTTTGTGTTACAAGTTAAAATTTGTTAATTTTCAAGAACATAAATGTGATAATTTGATGAATCCAAGTTCAAAACTCTTGTTTTATTTTGTTGACGTATTAGACTCAAAGGTTTTTAAAGAGGGAAGTTTAGATATATCTTTTTTTATTCACTCCATAAATACGAAAATACTGTCAAAATACATACAAAGATTAATTTACTCCATGTTGTTATTAATAAAATGTTGTATAAATCAGGCTGTGAATGATATCTGAACAAACCCCTCTGTAGAAACCTTCAGAATATAGAGAGGAATGAAGCTGTAAAGTTTGGTGTATGTAAGAGCTACTGAAGTGGAGATTTATGGATCAGAGTCTGAGAAAAAACTCATTTAGAGAAAACGTCCTTTAAAGATATGTTTAGTTAAATTACATACATGTTGAAGACTCTACAGGTGAATAGGGTAAAAAAATAACTAATAGATATCAACATGAAACTTCACCAGTTGATTACTGACATTAAGACAATGTTTTTTTGAATTACAAGTTTTCTAAAATGTTATGTTTAAAAACGCAAGTGAGGCATTATCTAATGGAAACTTTTGGTAAATTTAGTAGAAATCTGCAGACGCAAATAGACAAAGAAGTAAAATAAATGTTTTATTTCCACTAGTCTGAAAAGAGGTGTTATGGAAGAAAAATAGAACACATCTTAAAAATGGCCTGGTATCTGAAGTATATCTAGCCCTTTAGAAATGATTTGATAGAAGCAGTGATGATTATGTTCCTTCGTGTCCTTACAGGCGACCTGGCCTCTCATTTCGGCTGCACCGTCGGCCTGAAGGACTCCGTCACTGCCGTCGTGTTCGTCGCGTTGGGAACATCTGTTCCAGGTGAGTGTGTTTCTGTCGCTGTATGTTCTCGTATTGATCCAACTGTGTTTTAGTCATCTTTAATATTCTGCTATTGCACTTTTACGCCAGCTTTAACCAAAGACCTTTCTTCTTTGGTATCTTGCTTCAGAAAGCCTTTCTGAGCATAAAAACCCCCACAGGGTCTTATATTCAGGAATAGATTTGTGCTCATCTGTGACCCCTTTTCAGAGAGCATACCTTGACATTTTCAAATACTTGCTTCAGTTTTTATTACTGGGAGCTTCATTCATCTTGGCGTATACTGCAGAATAAAATAAACTGCTGTATTCCTGCTACTATGGCTGTTTTCTAAAGCCTAAATAAAGTTAGAGCTCTTTTAAACAGAAATCATGTGAAACAAATCATTGGTAGAAATGCAGCAGAGGTTTTAGATATTTCTTGAAAGGAGGAATATGTGTAGGAAGATAATTGAGCACATAAAAATGAGAGGACAAATTGTGCACTCGCTTTGTTGAGCAGTGGACTAATCCAGTCACCAGGGTTTTGATCTACAATGAGATTTTTATGGTTATTTTCATTTATATTTATTTATAAGTTGGCTTTGGTTTTAAATAAGCACAAGAAGGAGGAGCTTCTACATTTTCAAAGGAACGACAGAGGAATAGAACATTTGGATTAACGAATAAATTAATTAAAGTTACTACAATTAACTTTTAACTGGTACTGAAACTCTATATTAACTCAGTTCAATACTGACGCCTCTATATGACCTTAATTATCAAACAAGACTATCTATATTACAAGGATACAAAGTTATTTTATAGTCTTTGTACACGAGGTTGCACAACAAAATGCAGATTTCAGGCCCATCTTGCAACATAACAAAAACAAAAACATAAAAACAAACTATAGCTACTATAATTATTACTAATGCTTGTCTTCGGGTTGGATTCTCCAAAACATCAAAAGAATCAATTCACCAAAAACTCCTTCAGCTCAGACTCCAGAGACCCAGGCTCTTTCTGCTTGGCCCGCTGAGGGGAAGGGGGGAACACGAGAACCAGAACCAGAACCAGAACCAGAACCAGAACCAGAACCAGAACCAGAACTAGAACCAGAACCAGAACCAGAACCAGAACAGAACCAGGACTAAGGGGGCAGACTGTCAAAACCTGCTGCAGTAAAATGAGAGGTTTTCTAAAGGGACTGGCAGCTGCAGATCTTGACATCACAAAGTGTTGATGCTCACCACTTTGTCCACAGGCGGCGCCAAAATCAACACAAAATATAAGTTCTTTGCAGTATATTTAAATATATAAACTAGTTGAAGGAACTAAGACTTTATTCAATCAAAGTTTTTACTACAACTGGCCCAGTTTAGCTCCCAGTCTCACCAGTTTATCTTAATATGTGGAAGTCTGTTAGAGGAACCGGTCTGCAGACAGCAGCATGCATCATCCTCTAAACATGAAGAACGACTGGCTAACGGACCGCTAAATATGTTTAACCTTGGCATGGTCTCCTGCCTCTACAAACACACACACACACACACACACACACACACACACACACACACACACACACACACACACACACACACACACACACACACACTTGTACTGTAAACAGCATGTGTTATTAGCATAAGGCTATTCGTCATGTCAGTCTCAGGTGGTCTCTGTCCTCCCATTTAGGGAGCTCTGGGGAAATAAAAGTGATGTATTACATACTATTACACACACACACACATATATACATAAAAAAAAAAACATATGCAGAAAATGTAATATTTGCACACACACAAACAGAAATACACACAATGTGTTGAGCTGCAGAATGGAAACAAAGTGGTTCAGCCTTTGTGAGGCTCTCAGCCTTGTTAACAGAACCTCCCGTGGCCCACACACACACACACACACACACACACACACACACACACACACACACACACACACACACACACACACACACACACACACACACACACAACACAGAGAGAAACAGACCTCAAGTTTTGTGGTTATTACAGTTAATAAAACCCATCCTGTGCTGTGGTTCCATGACGATTAAACTTGTTTATCACAGGCTCACTCCCACACACACACACACACACACACACACACACACACACACACACACACACACACACACACACACACACACACACACACAACTAGAGAAAGGAAGAAAAACAGCGGGAGTGAAGCTTTTAAGAAACTTTCATTCGTTGTTGGGTTGGGATTCAGGCAAAAACCTCTGAGCCTCATAAGTTAACGACTCCAGAGTCTATTAAACGTATTCTGTGTGTCGTTTCATGTCGGCCTCACAAACTCAATAAATACATTTATTGGCTTATTACAAAATGATCAATACACATCACTTTACTGCTCTGAAATCAAACACTGTGTGGTTTGATGCTCACCAGCTTATTGTAAAAAAAAAATGATATTCAACCCAAAGTCAATGGGTGACCACAGTCCAGATAGCAACAAGTTGTATCATAGGATATGATTTAATTGATTGACTAATATATTCAGACTTTATTATTTATCATCCTTTAGCATGTGTATGCATGAGTCTATGTATGATCTATGTTCTAAGCCTGTATGTGGATTGTGATGCAGCGGCTTGGAGCCCAAGACAAATTTCCCTGGGGGACAATAAAGAATATCTTATCTTATCTTAATTAAACTGAGGAAAATGCACCATCGGCTCAACGTATAAACAACAGTTACATAGGAAAATATATATACAGGTGCATCCCTAAAAATCATCATTAGTTTAGAATATTGTCCAATTGTCTGATTTCTGGTTAAGGAATGATCACAAATACTCATTTAACTTTTAAAATATGGTAAAGAGACAAACAAACAAATAAGATAAGGTTAAAGCAAGTATGTTACTAAAGAGTCAAGTGTATATTAATAGAAAAGAGTTGTGCAAAGGTGTGTAACTGTAAGAAATTGTCCTGAGGATGTAAGAGTCATAATCAGTGGAGGTACCAGGCTTTATTGATAAACTACAGACGGGAAGAAACAGTTTTTGTGGCGTGATGTTCTGGTCCTGATGGAGCTCAGTCTCCAGACAGAGGGAAGGAAAGAAAAGTGGGAAGTGACCCGCTGGAAGTGATGCTTATGAGCTCATCTCTGGTGAAGCAGCTCCTGGTATCACAGCAGAAAACATCTACGAATTACAACACATTCATTTCAGTAGATGGAGCTCCAAAAGATGTATGTAAACATCTTTTGTCCAACAAGTTGATCCAGGACAAGGTATCACAAGAACATAGTGCCATGTTTCTTTATAATTATCTGTGAATATTCATGAGCCCAAGAGGACGGATCATAATGTTTGATGATGAGCCCTGACCTTGACTCTCTCTCAACGAGTCCTTCCATTTAAGAGGAAGAGGAGAGGAAAGCGAGGGAGGAGAGGAAGAGGAAGAGGATGTCGAGAGGATGAATGAGGAAGAGAGACTGGTTGATTGACAGGAAGGGAGAGGAAAAGGGCAGAACACTCTCGAGGGAGGAACACACTCACACAGAAGGAGCTGCAGAGTGAAACCTGTTTATCTCTCACACACACACACACACACACACACACACACACACACACACACACACACACACACACACACACAAACACACACTCAGGCACCCACGCACCCACCCACTCAGTCGGGCACACGAGCACTCAGAGACCAATTGATGCACATTTAGGCCTCCTCCAGCTGGTGGAGGCCCGGCGTCTGATTGGATCCAGGTGGTGTCGCTCGCCAAACACACACATGGAGAGTGTGCATGCATGCAAATATAAAGCCTCAACACACACACACACACACACACACACACACACACACACACACACACACACACACACACACACACACACAGCAGACATGTCCCTGAGGCTTTCAGGTGTATGGGGAGATTTATCTTTGCTGCCTCTTCTTCCTCCTCCTCCTCCTCCTCCTCCTCTCTTCCATTGCCAGTTTGGCTTCCACTTCAAGAAAAGCCCTCCCCTGCCTCTCACTGTATCTATCAGATAAAAAAGCAAGAGGACACGAGGGAGTAACCAAGAGAAGATGGCAAGAAAATGAAAGCGCGATAAGAGCGCTAACTGACCGTTTCTCGCTCCATCAGCGGAGAGCCTGTTCGCTCCACGAGGAAGAGTAATCTGGCAAACATGAAACCAATTCAACCGACATGATTGACCTTTGACTAAAATCAGGCTGTTCTGTCTGCCAGCGACAGAACGTGTAACAGGATTAAAGGTTGTGCTTTCTAATTAAAGGTCTCCCTCGTCTAAATGTGGGAAACAGGATTTGCACATCGTTCTGTTTTCGAAATTACAAGCGTTTATCGAGAGCGTTCTTATGTAACGACGGCGTGTCGAGGTCAGGAGTTTAAAAGAGTAATTTGTTCGTATTCAGTTACATTTAATTTACACTAAAAAAAACACATTTAGTGTTATTACGGGCAATGCACTGGGACTCCAATAGTCAACACTGTAGTGGGTAAACGGCAGAACAGTTATATAACTGTAGAGGTAAAGAAAGGAGGTAAGAGAGACGTGATTGTCCTCCATCTATAAACAGAACACAGAGGAATGAAAAATAACAGAATGAAGCACAGGCTGCATACTACAAGATGCGAAAAACATACAGAACAAGATACAAGACAAGGTTCAAACACATATTCTACTAACAAACACAGCAGTGCAATCAAACAAAATATGAATACAAGTGGTGTTAATGCCATAAACAGAAACAGACGATGTTAGGTCCCTGAGGATGTTTATTTTGCAGAATTACTGGTCTGATGGTGTCACTAGAGAAGAGTCAAAGTTTCACTAAAGTCAATATATTTAGGAATTATTGTCCACACTAAATGGCACAATATTCTCCCTAATCTTAGGGACAGACATCAACACTGATAGTTTGGCTAACGTGGTTCCCAGCAGGGTCTAGTCCAGTCCAATCCATTCCAGACCGAACCGGACGGTGGTCATGGTGCTTTTATGTCCGTAGCCAATCCAAAACTTTTATTATTGAGGAGGGATTAAGACCGGCCCCTCCCAATTAAGGCCGCCCTAAAACATACTCCACTTTATGGTCTGTTTGACTCTAAATGGAGCATCATTTACTAAATGAACATCATGCTGTATTGAAGAAGACTTGAAACTAGAGATTGAGACCATAAACTCATGTTTACAATGTTTACTGAGGGAATAAATCAAGAGAGAAGTAGAGTCATTTTCTCATAGACTTCTATACAACCAGAGGAGTCGCCCCCTGGTGGACAGGAGAGAGAATGCAGCTTTAAGACATGAAGCAGTGACTTCACTTGGCAGATGATGTTCCCACCATACTTTCACTTTTGATGATCATCCGTTGAGCGTATGTTGATTGAAAATGCAAAGTTTGCCCAAATTTGATCTGTCTTCCTCCTCTTCCTCCTCAGATACTTTTGCCAGTAAGGTCGCTGCTACCCAGGACCAGTACGCTGACGCATCCATCGGTAATGTGACGGGCTCCAACGCTGTTAATGTGTTCCTGGGCATCGGGGTGAGTCCAGCTCATTTAACCACTGACTGACTGATTCTTACCTGTTTGAATAGTGTCGCTTGTGAAATTGGTTCATTTATTAGTTACGTTTTGACACTTTTTATCACGTTACTCATTGTGCTTGTGCTGCTGATTGACAGGTGGCATGGTCCATTGCCGCCATCTACCACAACAGCCAGGGGAAGGAGTTCAGGGTGGATCCGGGCAAGCTGGCCTTCTCCGTCACGCTCTTCACCATCTTTGCCTTCATCGCCGTCGGCGTGCTGATGTACCGACGGCGGCCAGAGATCGGTGGAGAGCTGGGGGGCCGCGGACGGCGAAGGTCCTGACCACCATGCTGTTCTTCAGCCTGTGGCTCCTCTACATCCTCTTCTCCTCGCTGGAGGCCTACTGCCACATCGTGGGCTTCTAAGGTGACGGAGGGGAACAGAAGGAGAGAAACATGGAGGAGGAAACCATTGATCTATCACTCCCTCCCTTTACGCAATAGATTGATTGACAGATGAATGGATGTACAGATGAAGAACGCATTGAAGCATCTAAACACAGAATGGAAGGAAATACCGATGCATGGAAGGACGACAGGAAAATCACAGGAGCTAAAGAGAGAAAGCTGGAAGAAGAGATGAGAAAATGGCAGAAGAAGGAATAAACTAAGGAATATGTTTGTTTTTTTGTCCAAACCAATCAAGTTGTCTTAAACCCCCGTTTTAAATTAAACTAATCCCCAAACACACACAATGTGTCTACGCTGGTTCAACCATAAAGAAATGAAGAAGATGAGGTTTTAACAAATCGAGGAGCGGATGTGAGGCTTCATTAACCCCCCCCCCGCAGATGCTATTCAAATGTCCAACTACAATAAGAGACACGCATGAGACAGAAACGGACTGATCAGTTTGTCCATGCATGACCAGACGATACTGAAAACACAACCGGAAGAAACCTGGATATCTATCGCCGCAACTGTTTAACGACAACAGACTGTGTGCGTGCTGTGTGTGTGTGTGTGTGTGTGTGTGTGTGTGTGTGTGTGTGTGTGTGTGTGTGTGTGTGTGTGTGTATCTGTGCTCGTGTGTTGTCGGGGAGATGGTGGAGTACTGTGAAAAAAACAACAAAAAAAAAAAAAAAAAACGCCTCTCGTTTTGCCGTCGCTGCGTGAGACGGAATATGCTTTTCATATCGGAGGTCTTTTTTGACTCTTGCGCTCTGCCGGCCTGTAGAAACGCTGAGTAAGACTCTTTTATGCAGGGAGGGCGCGTTCGATTTGAACACCACCGAGGTGAGGTTAAGAAATGTAAATACAACGAGCTCCGCTACTTTCCTTCTGAATGTCTCGGTAACGGGCTTCTCTCTCTCTCTCTCTCTCTCTCTCTCTGTCGCTTTATACAGTAGATGTAAATGATTTAAGGTCTAATTTGAATCAAGAAAAGGGTTAGTGTGCTTTTACCTTTAATAAGGCCATGTCTGAGAAGACAAAATGGCCGCTCTACCGTTAAAAACTGTTAGAGAAACTATTATCATTGCATAAATATCTAGGTTATGTGTGTTTTTGGTTTTTTTAGCTAGGAGATTGCCCCATCATGTGTCAGTCGTAACATTGCAATAGGCCCCGCCCTCCGTGAAACCTCATTGGCTGTCTGGTTCTTATCCACCCTCTGTTTGATGCCCGTTGGTTCACTCCAGCGGCTCATGTCATTGTCCCCGTGTGTCTTAAGCACCTCCCCCCTGGCTGGTCAGTGGACCAATCAAAAATCCTCAAGGGCTTTGTAAGAAACAACCACTTATCCCTTCACCCTGACCCGTGATTTATAGGTCTTCACATAGATCAGTCTTTAGGGACAGACATTGTCAAACAAAGTCCCCAGAGTTACCTACATTTTGGCAAAGCAACCCGATGATCCAAAGTACTCGTCCGGACGAGTCTTCAATCTTTGTTGGACTCTTTCCCAGTTAATTACAAAGACTTCCTATAAATTGCTGCAAATTAAACCATCCATGTAATGTCCTTTTATCACTCTGCTTTGAAAAGATACTTCCCTTCTGGCATGTTAATTATGAAGGCCTTAACCCAGAGGAAGCAATAAAGGTCTGACTTACTTTGTTTCTTTAATCAAGGACAAGTGTTTGTTCTTGACTGAAGAACCATATCTGAAGTCCAGTTTTAAGTCTTAACATAGAAGTCATCAGATGAAGGAATGTTAGGGTTAGGGTTAATATTTGCCATAATCCTGAGGGTACATTTAATCTAACACAGTCAGACTCCGTTTCACAAGCTCTCAGAGGTTTGGAGACAATGGTTTGGAGAACAAAATGGAATAATGAGATTTTTATACACCCTATTTAATTGGCCGTGTGTTGTAAAACACCTTCCCTACAGAAACTGCCCCTCTTGGACCTGTATCTTAAAGTGAGTTCATCTTGGTCATTCTAAAACTGCATTCACACCAGTGTTTTTCACACCAGTCCTCTCATTAATATGAACGTGGGTAGTGCACATGACCTGCAACTTTTGGAATTAAAAGAATCCACTTTTGTAGAAATGCAACCCATCGCCACACATAGCCAATCACATACGCAACGTTTCTGTGCTGTACACTCCAGCCATGAGGGAACAAAAAAAGCTAATTGGCTTGCAGTCGCTTGGTGTTAATGAGTGAAAGAATTCTGCACAACCATGCTCTAATCCACTACTGCAGCCTTTTAGAACCCCTAAAACAGAGACGTTTGAAAACGCTGCTGAAGCCGGTATAGTTTGAAAACTTCCGGGTTGCGTTTTAATGTAGAGGGCAGAAACGGAGACCTTTGACAACGATGACGCACATCTCATTGTTCGCTTCTTTGTTGGCTCTCATCAGTCGAGATGTGTCCTTCCTTGATTCGCACGATACTATCACGTGACCCTTTTTTCTGGATAGTTAATAACCATAACATTAGATGACTTTCATTTGGTCTGTCTAAAGAAAGTCCCATTATGCTTTCATTTTGTTTGGAAGTGCTAAGAATAATCAAATCAGATCAATCCCTGTGTTGAATCAGGACGCGACTGGAATTACAGAATCTTACCAAACAGAAGATAAATTATTGAAATCAATGTGGTCAACTAGCTTCCAACTTTGGGTCAAACGTCTTGTTTTAAAGCCAGAGGAGAAGTTTCCATTCTCTGTGTAAACACGCCGCTCTGTGCTCTTTATTGCTGGTGTTTTTGTGGTACAGTGCTTTAGCCTATTTTAGGATCCTGTAGGAGTGATGACTGTGTTTGTCCAGTTGATGCTTATCAGTTGTGCAGCGCTGGTTTCCATGTTGATCAGGAGAGGTCAAAAGTGAACCTGATACCAGAAAGCTCAAAGTGTAACTGAACCACCATTCTCACTTTACGATACAGGCAATAATGGGGTAATTTCATTGGTTTGAAGTATAACAACAAACATTGTCTCTTTGTCTTTACTAAACTACTTTCTGAGCTTGAGGAGAGGAGTTTTGATCTAGGAAATTCCGTCGATTGCTTAAAAAGCAACTGAGGGCATTAAAAACACGTGTGTGCAGTTTCAGGACAAAAGCTACCAAACAACCAATCGTCTTCAAAAAAAACCTCATCAAGTTCTGGGCTCGCTAGTAAACATTTTATCAATGAATCCACAAAAGCAACAGATTGACAAACTGACACACTTATCTGACTGGGAATCTTCTTCCATTAATCAGTCGTAGATACACAGTTCATCCTGAAACGATTCCTGCGCATTTTGAGCCAAACAAACATAAAAGAAGTCCCGTCCTAAAATATGTGTATTATAGATCTTAAAGCCCAAATATCTCGACCGTCAGAGAGGTTTACACTTCAGACTGTTAACTCTTTTACGTTCACGAAACTTACTGTATAAGTAGACATTTCTCAAAGTCCATCCATAGTTTGTTGAATGGCACTATATGCATCTGAATTGGCCAGAATTTTCCTGCTGACTTTGTGTTTTTTTTACTTGATGTATTATATAATCAGAAGTATTTTAAATGTCATCTGTAAAGTAAGTAGTCTGGGTTGGATGTAGTCCATTTTAAAACTTGGCAAAAGTCTTTCAACCCCTGTGAGAGAGTAAAGCAGAGCCGTGGATTGGAGGAGTTTGGCAAATCCATCATCTTGAGGATAACTTTAATATCTAAAATACATCTTTGAGGTTTTATAACCAGGCGTATATTACTGATCCACCAAATGATGCACCTGCAATAGAGACATTCAGTAGGTGATGCTGCACAGAGATCCAGCAACATACTGCAAACTCAACTTATTTACAATTTGGGAACATTTGCATAAGCTCTAACATTAAATGCCCCTTTGACTGCAATATGAATTATATTTGACTTGTATTTGCCAAACTCTGCCCAATGCACGGCTCTCATTAGAGTAGCTGTTCTCTTGAGAAGGCCTTGGAGTGGCAGTTTACCCCTGTTTTGCCAAAGGGAAATCTTTCTATCAGAAACGTACTACTTGCAGTCCTGCCTGTAAAAAAGGGGGTTTTCTAACCAATGGATCTTTTCTTAAAACACCAAATATTATTCATACATCATTAACACTTTGAAAGGAGACCTTGATGTTGTTTTAACCAGAATCTTTCTATTTAAATTTGTATGCATTTGTCTCTTCACTGGCATGGAGCTTAAGGTTTATACACTGTAAAAAGTTATGCTAGCTTGCGCAAAAAAGACAAAAAAAGAAAAAGAAATAACATAGTGGAAGCTGTTTGCATCACGTTTTCAGTAACTCCAGCAGGGTTTGGATTATCTTTGATACGACTAAATCATGTTGGATTTACTTCAGATGTGCTCGCTGCCTAGTTTTGTCCGACGAATGAAAAGCTTGCAGTAATGTAGTTGTTTGCATCGAGTTAGTTTTGCTGCACAAACTTTCCAGAAGCCTAACATGTTTTCATTGATGGGAGAGTCGGTTCTTTTGCTACGCTGCCTCTCTCAGTGTATCTACCTTGACTTAAAAAGCTAGTCTGGCGTGAAGCTAATGGCAGATTAACGACAGCTGTTCAAAGCCCCGGCGGGGTCCGGACCGAGGTGGGAAACGTTAGCACGATTAGCGAGGCGTTAGCCGCGACTAAAGGGTTTGATGGCTTTACCCAACAAGGTTTTTCTTTTCGAAGGCGACATCTCCAGGCAAAGAATCCCAGTTGAGGTGTCACTTCCTGCCTCGGTTTAGACTCTAGAGCTTTGAAGGGTCAAAGGTTAGCCAGGCCACTGCTGTAAATATAACAAGCAATGAGTAGAAACACACGCTGTAGACTGCAGTAGACTTTTTTTTTTTCTTCTTCTGTGGTGGGGTTTGAAGAAGATGGAAGGGTTTAAAATGAAGGAAAAGCATTGCACTGGTTCTTGTCGCTTATGTGAAACGGCTGTTGTTTGGTCAGAAAAACCCTATCAAAGTGGCTTCTGATGTAAACAACAACAGATTTCAGTTTTTTTTGATTGATGTAAACAATAATAATGTTGAACCTGATGTTAAAAAGGGAAACACAACGGCGGTGAACCGTTGATGACGTTGCTTCTGATGTAAAGATTGATGATGCGTCTTCATCGCCTCGTTCACTCCTGAACCGTCTGAGGAATAATAATGAAAGCGAAACAGACGGACGGACTGAAGGACAAACACCCCTGCTGGTACAAGCCGAGCGACGTCATGCTGAGACGTTGCTACGGCGATTAATGTACAAAAAAAACAAAAACCTTACCAGAGCTATTCTCTACCCTTAAAAGTGACATTTAACGAGTATGTCGTAAAAAAAAAGGATGACGATAAAGAGAGGAAGGAAGATGAACGATAATGAAAAACAAAAAAATGAAGTTACAGCCATACATTGATTTCTGGGTCAGTGAGATAGAAGTGGACTTCTCCTGCCCAGCATGTGTATTGTTATGGTGTCTTATCTGTCCCTCTGTGTGTCTCTCTGTCCGTCCGCTGCCAAACGCAACCAAAAAACTGGCAGCGACTCCTTTTCGTTCCTCTTTTGGACCCTCCGTCCCCCTCTATGCCATGTTTTCCATAATCTGGAATGTCAATGTGCTACTTGTTGACACTGTGCATGAATGATAACATGTCTGTATATAGTTATAGAGAATCGTATCCCATTCCCCTGGTGTTAACAACAAAACAACAAAAAAAAAAACAGTTTGAATGTTGTACAGATTCAGGTTTTCTGTTCATCTTTTATTCAGTTTGTAGAGCTTAAAAACAGTTTTTTTAATTTAAAACGAAGACGTAACTTGCACATTACTGATTAATTAATTAAGGCTTGTTTTGTTTTGTTTTGTTAAAAAGGCAATATCTGCTGTTATTGAATGAGAGCTGAGATCTTAAAGGAGTTATGTATCTTAAATAAATAATCTATACAGGAGTTGCATGGGTTATTTGTACAAAAAACCCCCCAAAAAAACACTGCTTGCTACTTCTAATACCGTGGCTGTATTCTCTGACGGAGGGCGAGGAATACTTTATGTACATCTAAAGGTTATTTTGTCATTAAAGAAATAATAATAATAATAATATTGTGTATATACTGTACAGTGTTATAAGTGAGGTGGACTTTATGGCCATCACGCCAAGCGTAGAGATTAATTCCACATATTTATTTAAAGAGAACAAAAACACTCACTACACTCAAGAATGACATATATTGCCTTTTTTTGTTTTTGGGGAGAAGTTGTATTTCACTTCAACTTTCTCAATTCTTCTTCTCTGTCTTTTATTTTTCTACCCGAAAAAGAAGCAGTTTCTTTCTCGATCTCTTCTCCGTTGGTTCTGACTCTGACTTTTTTTCCAGTTTTTGTCTTCTTACATGTATGAGTAGAATATATCTGCATGTCGTGTCTCCATCTGTCTCTCAAAGGATCATTTGTCCGTTCTTGAGTCGCCATCTGTCTGAATCAGAGCCGTCTGTCATTTTTTCTTGCTCTCTAAATCCATCTCTTTTCATCTTTCTTTCATTAATCCCTCCTCTGCTGCAGCACATCTTTTTCTTTTTGCCACCTCTACTCATCTTTTTCTTTCTCTTTGGGTGTAGTCGGGAAATTTCATGTTCGTCAATTTGATTTTGTGTGTTTTTCTGTTTGTTTTTTTTAAATGGAACAATAACCGCAACAGTTATAATGTTGGTAATAACGAAGATTATGTTTCTTTCTATTTTTATTTCTCGCTGCTGTCCTCTCTCTGTGTGTGTGCGTGTGTGTGTGTGTTAATTAATTAAGTTTATTTCTATTAATTTTTGTTGAACACCAACTGATCTGGAGGAAAAGTTGTTGTGTGTGTGTTGCCACTAACTGTGACTGCTCTCCATGGTACTTCTGATAAAAACCAATAAAATAAAGTTTGGGATACCCTGTTTCAGAGAGCCTGTGACTCCACTGCCTTTCTAGTGTGTGTGTGTTTTAAAAAGCTTTAATACGAAAACTGAATTATTATGCAAATTCACATTAGAGCTTTCACTCTCTCATTCAGAGGAAGTAAATGGGCAACCAGCTCTTTTGTGTGTGCGCGTCATTCGTTCTCCATCAAACCTCTCGTACAAACAAATCTTCTTTTGTAAGTTCAGACTGTCGACACAGAAAATGACATTTGTGTGTGAATGGAGCGACGTCTTATTAACTGTCGCCGGACTTGTTCCGTTCTTTGTGTCAGAGATGAAGCGACGGCTGCATCGCCACCGAATCATTCCGTCTGTTTGTGTCATGTTTAAGAAAAAAGAATGAATGCATTGTCTCCGCTTGTGCTGCTGCTTTTCTCTTCAACACACAAATATATAAATATATATTAACCAGTCTGTCTTTGTCAGAGAAAATTAAGAAGAGATAAATTATTCATTTGAAATAAAAAGAAAAGCTCCTATAAACCGACCGAAGGAGAGAAAAAGAGAATTAAATGTTTGACGAATGGACTAATTAAATCTTCTATCTATATCGCAGCAGATTTAAATGAACAGAATACAAAGAAGTTCATTTTAGCTTTAGTTTGGAGCAGCATCTATTATTTAACTCCTGACAAAGTTTACTTTTAATTATCTGCATTAATTTGCATTACAAAGTCAAAACAGTTAGGTAATAGTGTATAGAAACCTGTGTGTGTGTGTGTGTGTGTGTGTAAGTAAGTGTGTGTGTTTAAGGGGTCAGACAGAAACACAACAGATGGTGGGTTTGTGTTACGTGATGCCAGACAAGGTCAAACAAACCTGTATGCAGTGTTCTGACTGCGGCAGGGACATTTTTATGTTTAAAAAAGTACTTATTAATAAAATGTAATGTCTTAAGGACATATTTATACATTAGGTCAGTATCCAACAGGAAAAAATGTCTTCAAACTTGACCCAAATAGAGTGCAAATGGTCCTGCAGGCCTCAGTCCATTCCTTCGTCCATTATCACAAATGTTAGTCGAGTATTCACTCACATTTTAACTCTTCATCTCTGGTTTACCAGATGTTTGACATTCTTCACTGGTAACTCTTTTAATTTAACTCTCTTACGAAAAGTTACTCCTCATTATTTTCAAGCATTTTCCCACAAAAGTCCATCAACACAAGTCCATCCGCTCGTTAAATGAGTACAGTCTTTTCAAATGAACTTCGATCTTCACAGGAAACAGCTAAGTAAAGTTTAGGCAACAAAACTACTAAGTTAGGTTTTGGAAAAGATTGTGGTTTGGGTTCAAATAAGCACCGAAGTTATGTGATAAATAAATCAGCGTTGACTTATCGTTTCACACGATGAACAAACTAAGGTCTACTGGATGAAAGATCTCTGTTTGTTGACTTTAGACTTCCTCGTTCATGATAACGTGGATAACATACGAAATAGCATCCCCTGCTTTATGGTCTGTTTGACTCTAAATGGAGCATCATTTACTAAATGAACATCATGCTGTATTGAAGAAGACTTGAAACTAGAGATTGAGACCATAAACTCATGTTTACAATGTTTACTGAGGGAATAAATCAAGAGAGAAGTAGAGTCATTTTCTCATAGACTTCTATACAACCAGAGGAGTCGCCCCCTGGTGGACAGGAGAGAGAACGCAGCTTTAACACATGAAGCTTTGACTTCACTCCTCTTCATCATGAAGACCTGGAAACAGGACCGACTAGAGAACTCCTTCCACCATTCCGGCCTCTTCCTGTATGTGTGCTGTATTTCAATGTTGTTATTGAATAAGATTTATTTGTATAAAGAGATTAGTTCAGAAGAATCCTCATTGCTGCCTGGATTCTAAAATGTAATCCATTGGTTTCCATTTGTTAATCCCTTGATGCAGATAGAAGTGATTGTTGACCTTTTTCCAAGTATTTGCTGTAAATAAGAGCCCACTTCTAGTCAACAACCTCCGGTGGTTGAGACTCAGAGTGGTGACGGAAAATTACAACTTTCAAATCGTTTTAAACAAACTAAAGTTCCCCAGCTGGTCGGTAAAAAGCCTGAACTGTCTGATGGATGAGTTGTGTTCGTCTCCTTCTGATGGATCGCATCCGTTCTGGATTCTTCCCGTCGCGATTAATCCTCTTACTGTGTTTTTGGTTTTATCTCATTATAAACAAGCGCGTCTCGTATTTTTGCATCTAAAGTGCACGAGGATTTATGTACTTCTTGCAGAATGTGAGTCAGCAGAAAGCGACTATTTGTGTCAGTGTGCTTTATGCTGTTGTTTCCCGTGTACAGGTGTTCGCCTTGACTCTTTTCATCACCTGCCTGCTGCCGCGTCCCTCTACAATCCCATTACTCTGTCACATTTGATTTCTAGACGGGGGCTTGTGTCGACGGGCTCTGCTTGCAGGTAAGCATGCTGGGTAATAAGTGGAATTTATGTCTGTGTGAGTTTGCATGCTACAAGCTAATGCCTAAACTATCCTCTTTGTTTTAGCGGCCTGTCAGCCAACAGAGGGTGTCATAAATTTGTGGTTTGAGATGTTCAGCTATTTGAATAAAGTTTATTTGACTGGTGGAATAGTTGAGAACACCTGTGTGGGTGTGAAACTGGTATATTTAGGGAATATGCTGCGTTGCCTCCTGAGAGGATTAACTCAATCATTTTGAATCTCTGTGTGTTTAGAGACGGACCATGAGGTGTTCAGCCTGGAAACATGGTGATGTAACACCAGAGGAAGAAGTGCTTCTCTGTGTGGGCGGATTTTTTTATTTAATTTGTCTTCACGTCCTGTTTGTTTTTGTATTTGTTGGATTAATGCCACTCTTCCATTGAGGATGCTGCCTTGTTTTCATCTACAGACCAACAGAAAAAAGGATTTATGTTTCAATATGTCAATCTAACATTGTTTCACCGCCTAGACATTGATTTGCTTCGTATATTTATTCATTCTTTATGCCACATTTCTGCCTCTGACTCAGACATTACTGGGTCCAGTCTCAGAGGTCGAGGAAGACGGTTTGAACAGCCCTGGAATAACAATAATGGACAGACCTGTGCAGAGACTGCTTAATAGAAATGTTCTGTTAGGAAATGTTCTGTAATGTTGATCTGTGGTGGACCTTATGGACAAAATGTTTTACATGTAATGTTGCAGCCTTTAATCTCCTGGTGATGGCAGTTAGGTTTTAGACAACTTATGGACAAAATGTTATTATATTTAAATATTTGGCAGCCAGTTAGGTTTAGACAACAAAACCAACAGTTGGCAGGTTTAGATGGACAACAAAACCAACAGTTAGGTTTAGACAACAAAACCAACAGTTAGGTTTAGACAACAAAACCAACAGTTAGGTTTAGACAACAAAACCAACAGTTAGGTTTAGACAACAAAACCAACAGTTAGGTTTAGACAACAAAACCAACAGTTAGGTTTAGACAACAAAACCAACAGTTAGGTTTAGACAACAAAACCAACAGTTAGGTTTAGACAACTAAACCAACAGTTAGGTTTAGACAACAAAACCAACAACAACTAAACCAACAGTTAGGTTTAGACAACAAAACCAACAGTTAGGTTTAGACAACAAAACCAACAGTTAGGTTTAGACAACAAAACCAACAGTTAGGTTTAGACAACAAAACCAACAGTTAGGTTTAGACAACAAAACCAACAGTTAGGTTTAGACAACAAAACCAACAGTTAGGTTTAGACAACAAAACCAACAGTTAGGTTTAGACAACAAAACCAACAGTTAGGTTTAGACAACAAAACCAACAGTTAGGTTTAGACAACTAAACCAACAAAACAACAAAACCAACAGTTAGGTTTAGACAACAAAACCAACAGTTAGGTTTAGACAACAAAACCAACAGTTAGGTTTAGACAACAGTTAGGTTTAGACAACTCAGTTGGTTTAGACAACAAAACCAAAAGTCTTGTTTAGACAACAAAACCAACAGTTAGGTTTAGACAACTAAACCACTACCATAAAACCACAATGGGCGTCAAACATCGGTCTTCTGGTTTAAAGTCTTGTTTGTTGGACTCATCACCTCCACCAATAGTCGTCTTTTTGGATATTATAAAGTACATCACTTGCTCTGACTGCTGCTTTGTCACGTGGATGTATTTAATTTGTTTATACACCACAAAAAAGGCTCCTATTTGACTTTCCACTAGCATTATTTTCCTGCTGAGCAACACGAAAAAAACAATATTTCCTGTCCCCTTACACAAAACCAAAGGATTGCTTTTTTCACTATTTGGACTCTGAGTGTTCATGTGTTACCGTCTGGTGCTGGTCCCACCATGTTCTGTGTGCACCGGACCACATTTATCATTGGGAAGCCGGTGTGTACGTCACTCTCCTGTAGAATCAACCTGCTGCTCAACATCCAGCAGATCAAGTGGCATTTATGTGGAATAATAATAATGTCAAGAAGAAAAAAAGAGAGAGGGACGGGGATGTCTTCATCCGGCCGGGGGGTTAGGTTCTATAATGAGACTGTCACTCACTTCTTTCCTCCAGGCACTAAAGGTCCTGGTAGAACACACACACCACACACACACACACACACACACACACACACACACACACACACACACACATTTACACACAAACATGAATTATGTAGTAGAAGCCTACAACACCATCAGGCTCTAATACTGGTCATTACTGTGCTGTATTTCTGCTTTTAGCTCCACAAATTGAGGTTGTGTGTGTGTGTGTGTGTGTGTGTGTGTGTGTGTGTGTGTGTGTGTGTGTGTGTGTGTGTGTGTGTGTGTGTGTGTGTGTGTGTTGTAGCCATGTTAGAGGAGGTGTGTTTTGTTTCATACACATGGAACAGATTGAAATTAAATGTCAATGGCAAATACCAGAGCATGAACTCTCCCCCAGATCCGGTGTGTGTGTGTGTGTGTGTGTGTGTGTGTGTGTGTGTGTGTGTGTGTGTGTGTGTGTGTGTGTGTGTGTGTGTGTGTGTGTGTGTGTGTGTGTGTATTTAGTAAACATCTAAACCATTGTAACTGCCATATTTAATGCAGTAGAGGTCGACTCTGTTCAGGCTGTTCTTATACCTACGTAAAGTATTTCACTATAATTCTCGTATTCGACCAACGTAATCAAATTGTATGTAATCCAAGTAATCGTGAAGCAGGACAGGTTGATTTATATATTTCTTTCATATTTATTCTCATCATTAAATACCTAAGATCTTCCTCATTGACAGTGTATGGTTTACATGTTGGACAACCTTTTCATTAGCAGGTTCATCATTCCAACTGACGAGAAAGTAAAAATAAATGTGAAACCAGAAGACAACGTTTACTAATTTGTCACATCTGTAGTTATATTAATCCAAATTCTAAAGCCTTGCTGAAATGCACTTAATAATCCTGGCGTATATAATTCCCCAAATAATTATTATTTTAGTCAATTATGAAGAAAACTACTTTACTATCATGTGTGGTGTGAGGAAGACTTTATAATGTTAGTTAATAAGTTAGGAATAGAGACCCTTTTGTCTGCTTGATGCTTTTAACATGTTGAGTCGGCTGCCAAACGCTTTAACAACATGGATGTTCTGAAGAGGATCATTATATCAGCTTCAACAACCGAGTCTCAAATCTCTGAGGTTTTAAGCAACACCAACGGTCTGATAATACTATATTTTGATAAATAAATAGATCATTGTGATTGATTATCCATCTCAAACAAGTTCCACGTCAGTGAGAGTTCATTTCCTTCAGTGAAATGAAATGAATCCAAAGTGAAGATATGAAATCAATCTCCTGCCTGTATGGTTCTGTTAATGGGATGTGAGTTAACGGGCTGAAACATGTTAAAACCAACAGTGTGGCGCTTTAACACTTTAATCTTATTATGCTGTTGAAGATGCATTAATCAGTATTATTTCATGTGTAATGTGGAGGTTGATGCTCGTCGTTTACAAACCCATGAGGTGGTATATATGCTGATGACATGTCAGATGTGTTTTCAGTCGCTATTTGTAAGAGAAACAATAATTGAATGCACCTTTAAAGTCCTTGAAAACACATTTCATCAGTCAGGTTCTTTCTTTATGTAAAATGTTTCTACATGGAGACACAGATGAACAGTTTGGGTTATTTCTTGTGAGAGATTTCCTCTCAGTTGGGGTTGTTTTCAGGCTGTTTTCAGGCTGTTTTCATCCAGCGTTCGTAGCTATGCCTTTGAAAAGTATTGGCTGTAATTTGTAGATATCCCACAAAATCATTACGTAAGTTATCAATGGAACAAGGAACAACAAAGACTGCAATAAATGCTTTTTAACTTCGACATTTTAGGTTTCCAGCATCCATCTTTCTGTTCAAACTTTAATTTCTCCCTCCCTTCACACCTGAATCTCCTTCCCTCCTCTCCTCAGTCCGTCTCCTCCTTCTTTCGTCCTCTCTCCTCCTTTACATCCTTTTATTTCTGTGTCCTTTGGTCCCTTACTTTCCTTCTCCTCTACACTCACTTCTCTTTCCATCTCTCTCTCTGTTTCTTGTCTCACTCTGCTCGTTTTCCAGCATCTCTGTTGACAGAAGTCTTCCTCTCTTTGACCTGTGGGCACTCAAACCAGAACACACACACACACACACACACACACACACACACACACACACACACACACACACACACACACACACACACACACACACACACTCGGTAGCCTTTAGGTTACTCTGTGTCAGCAATGGTTCTCTGCTGAGAGGCGTGGGTGGCGTGATGATGTCGAGTTACTGTGGCGATTTTCTGTTGCCGCGGAGACGCTTTCACGTCAACAAACCGTAGCATAGGAGCACAAACACACCGACCAGGTGGGAGTCACCTTTCTGTCCCCACCATGTGGACAGCAAAAGAGACTCTGCTTACATCATAATAATGGAGTCTTTTGTGATTTGATTTTATTATTTTCTTTTGTGTGTTTTAGTGGATTTTGTGTTCTGGTTGTATGTGTGTCACTATTATGTTTGTATTTTTTACTTAATTTAATATATACATTTTTGAATTTTTTTTCAGTGGTTTGTAATGTTGCTGCACAGCATTAAAGCTCCTTGACTTGAATCCTCCAGTTGGTCCTTTGTCTTGTTTGTCATGTTCTCATCATGCACGGGTTTCCTCTGGAAGTTTAATCTACACTCTAATTAGTTTGCTTCAAGTTAAGTTTACTATATTTATATAACCTAAAGTCACAAATATGTACACCAAAAATAGACAAGATCGGCCTGTGGGTCAAACCTGACTGATGAATGTTTAAGTTTTCACTTCATAGTTCATCAAAACTTGTTCACAAATCTGTAAGAATTAACATGACCCATACAATACGTTACTGAAATAGGCAGCAGTATATGTGATGTTAAGAGTTCTAAAGTTTTTCACAGTATTTTCATTCAACCATAAATGCAAAATGTTGCTGATTATTTAAACGTGGATAACTTATAACTTTTATTTTATTTTGACAGTATGACATTAGTACAAACAGCTGACAAATAAAAAAATATATATACAGACATGAACACAAGACCTATAAAGCATACATTATGATTTGAACACGGTACAGATATTAGTTGTTTTTGTTAGTGGGAGTCTTGTTAAATCTGAAGAGAGTGAGGAGGAGGAGGAGAGGAATTAAATAAAAAAGACAAGAAAAAAGGAATTAGTAAATAAATCAATTAATAGTAAGGGTTTCAGTGTTGAGAAGGAGACGGATTCTTTCTTTCTTTCTTTCTTTCTTTCTTTCTTTCTTTCTTTCTTTCGTGGATCGATGCCAGTCGGCCTTGTCAACGTGTTCTCTGATGTCTGAGGTGACATCTTTATGTAGACTCTGCTATGAAAGGAAGGTTTGAATGTGACGATAAATCAATCTGAACTGAGCTGAAAAATACAGAATATACTGCAAGAATAAAGCACAGAGATATCAGGGAAAGCTAAAGAAAGAGCCGTTTCTAAAGATCAGAAATGGAAAGAAAGAAAAAAATAGAAATAGTGCAAGAGGAAGATGAACACCAGCGCAGAGAAGGAATGCTATGCAAATGATTGCTGCAGTGTGCAGAATGTGAATCACTTGCACTGTTTTGCATTAGTCTGATTTATATTACATTGAATTATAAAGTCCCATCATCTGATAGCCGGTGGGAGAAACGGAAAAAAAAAAGAGAGAGAAAGACAGGAAGAGAATAAAAGAGCCAGAGAGTAATAACACCAATCAGACGGCATTAGCAGAGCAGAGAGCAGTGATTGGAGCTGTGAAGTGTGACTCATCGACAGCCACCTGACACACACACACGCACACACACACACACACACACACACACACACACACACACACACACACACACACACACACACACACGTAGAGGAACCATCCACCTGGTTCCTCTCTCCCTCTTTCTCCCATCACTATCATCCTTATTCTCAAAGTAACTCACACACCCTCCTTTTTAATTCACACAGAATATTCTGCACAGATTCTCCACATCTTCCTGATCTCTACACACACACACACGCACACACACACGCACACGCACACACACACGCACACGCACACACACTCTCTTTAATTCCCCGGCTTGACATTCACACGCCGCTGCCAGCTACGCCACATAAGAGCTGCTTCCTGTGCAGCTTCGCCCACCTGCTGCATGGCTTACCATATAATACTGAGAGAGAGAAAGCTTCTTTTTATTATCAACCTTTTCTGAGCGACAAACACTCGACGACTAAGTGCCGCCTCTCCTGTGCTTTTCCTTTCACATACAGGAGAAACGAAAAGGTCGAGCGGACCCAAACACAATCACAGTCGTGTGATTTCAGTCCATTATTCTGAAGTAACATGACTTTGATGTGGGCAAGAAAATCTATTCTGCATTATTCATCATAAAAACGTCCAACCTTTTGAAAATCATATTAACATAAATATGTTTACGTGATTACAAGCTCAGCTTTACATTTATAACCTACACGGATCCTTAAGACAAACATATGAATATGTGTCACAGTATAGTAATCAGAGACATGTTTCTCCATGGCAACACGGTTACAGAACTGACCTCGAAAAACGTCACCAAATGAGATGATCCACGTCCAAATATGGATTTAAGATTTCAAAGGGAAGAATAATTTAATTTGCATGTCGTCATCTCTGTGGCAGGCTGTGTTATGACTGCTTTTGTCTCTTTACTGGAGCTGTGGACAAGAAAATCTGTCCATATTCAAGGCAAAGCAGAAGTGTTGTTGACATGTATGATTCATGAACAGTTCAGCTAAAGGTTTGGTTTGATTCTGACTGGATAATCTTTTATAAATCTTTAATCTACAATTGAAAAAGTAAGTTCGGTGATTTCGCTGTCGCCATACTGGATTTGCGTGTTTCCTTTCTGTTTTATGGATTTAAATGACAAAGTTCTAGTTGTTTTATGGATCATTGTTCCATTTTTTGTTTAGATTTTTGTTCATTTGTATTTTAGTATTGAACAAATACAAAAACAGGGAATGTGAACACTTATCTTACACCTTCCAACGTTTAACGACACTGACTGACTGAAAAGGGAATTTATTTTTTATTATGATTGTTTTGATTTGATTTTCTAATAATACAATCAGCTTCTAATGCATTTAAACTGGTTATGTACACAGAATATTCAACTTAGGAGGCTTGTAAACCTTTAAAGCAAAATAAAAAATGTTTTGTTTCAAAAAAGGTCACAGAAGACTTTTTTAAATCATTTTTAATTAGGTGTTTTTTATTGCTTTTAATTCACCAGTGCATTTAGAGTAGAAATCCACCATTAGAACATTTTATTTGTGTGTTGGGAACATAATTGGCTTCTGAATAAATAACAAACATTATTGTAAAACTCTGTAGTTTAGTTGAATGTTTCTCTTCTCCCGTCGTGTCTTTCATGAACTTCTTGCTCAGAGATTGAGCCTCTCGTCCGGCTGCGTCTCCACGATACTCAGATGTAAACTTTCATCTCTCTGCTCACATTCCTGCATCTCGTCTCCTCCATCACCTCCGTCCACTCTTCGTTCTCCATCAATGCCCTCTGCCCGGCCTTTTAAAAGCCCTCCATCACTTTTCTCTCCCCCGTTCCTCCCCCCTGTGCTGTTCGTACATCCTGGTTCATTTCTTTGTGTCCTCAGATTGTCACCAGCCGTGATAAAGTAGCTCTCCAGCTCTGCCACAGGTCCCTTATCAGAGAACAGGTGGTGCAGGTAGGCCTGGGCGTACTGATCTGAGGTGATAAGGTCCAGGTTAATGGAGGAGGACGCGGCTTCAGAGTTGCTATCGGGCCCAGAGACTCTACTTCTTCTCCCTGTAGAGTCCAATTTAGGTCAGTTAAAGGGACAGTCACCCCAAAATCAAATAAACATACTTTCCCTCTTATCTGTCGTGCTTTTAATCAGTCCAGATCATTTAAGTGTGAGCTGCAGAGTGTTGGAGATGTCTGTCTTCTATAAAGGAACTAGGTGGTCCTGACTCTGTGGTGCTCAAAGCACCAAAAATCCTTCACTGCTCACAATGAGGTCTGTGGATTATCTTCAGTGACATTTGTGTTGAGTTTCTAGAATGTATTTTTTGTTGCTTTGAGCAGCACAAGTCGAGTATCGTATCGTTCCATAACTCTATCTCCAACTTGATCATACTAAAATAATCTGGACTGGTTTCTCTCTTTTGTTTATGATTTAACAACATGTGCTAAAACATGTGTTTTTCTTTGTTACTTTAATTTTTTATCTGTGAAAAAAGTTTTTTTAAGTTTAACGGGAACTGTTGTTGTTGTAATACTCATGTTGACCACAAGGGGCTAAAGTTTACCAATACATCATGTTCTAAATAAAACTAAAAAGCATTTATGTTTTCTTCCAGATGAGTTTAAACTTTCATAACATGCTAACACACAATATTTGTACCTTGTGTTTAGAGTTCGTGGATAAATTACAACTCACCTGGAAGAATATCTGAATGTTTTTAGTCCCATTTAGAATATGGAGTAGTGGTGCACTTAAATGAGTTTCACAACAACACAAATGTTACCTACCCAAAACCATTTTTTCAAACTCTTCTTCAAAACAGGAGAGAAAATTATTTAGACTTTTCCTACAAGCTCACAATAAAATAATCTGGACTGATAAATAGCACTACATGTAAAAGGAAAATATGTATTTTTTGATTTCGGGGTGAACTTGCTTTAAATGTAAGAAAAGCAGTTATTTTGGTTACCTGTCTCCATGTCAGACAGAGGGACGGTCACCGTCCTCCCCGTCTCTCTGTCCGTCACACTGAGTCCCGTCATGGCTCCATCCTCCGGGGCCTCGCTGGACGAGTCACATGACGCCAGAAGAGCCCCTCGACATTTCACGACGCACACTGTATTCGACTTATAACGCCTAGGATGAAGAGGGGGGAAGAAATGGGAAAGAACAGACAATGTTTTAAAAACTGACTAGTTTATTTAATAAAGAATGTGATGTCGGAATAACCGGGAAAACAATTTTTTTACAAACGTAAAGCAATATTTTAGTGGAAACCTCCATCAACGTGTTGTTTTAACGCCCTGAGCAATAGAATACATCATGCAACTCATTTTTTTAGCGTCCATGTTGTTTCCACTATACGACCTAAAGCTCATGAACACACTGAAGTCTGAACAACTTCAAACCTCCAGGAAAAGGGAACAATCGGAGGATCAATCGAATGCCTCAGGTTACGTTTGTCAAAAAACCTTTCGTGCTAGCCCACCGGGAGAATATATAGATTGCATTGCTGTGCTTGCAGTTTAAAAAAAAGCCTCTACAAGAAAGATTATCAGTGCAATCTGGGTGATTTTGACCAGTCTATAATGCCCGAAAGAGTCGTACTCCACGGACCACAACTTGATGCTGCATCTGATGAACTATGATATTTACAGGCAGGACGAACTGTCTTGGAATTGTGTAAAATTTTATATATTACAAATATTTAAAAAGTAATTATGATATTTAATTAAATGATAATTTTTTGTTGCTTAAGAAGGGTGGCGCAAGTATTATCTATTGGCCAACCGCCCATGGTTTAGTAGTGGTAACTTATATTTTCCAGCTTATTTGCATCATTGCAGTCATGAGATGTTTACTGTCTGATGGTCAAAAATCTGTTGGTTAAAAAATGTTATTAAGTTTTTCCTTTCATGTCTATTTCATGTTGTTGATCCTGTTACGGCTTCAGCTGTTTGCAGCCTGCACACATTCTCTGGCTGTAACTGGCTGAAAGTTGAGGTCCAGACTCCTCTGACGGTCTGATGTGCTTGTTATGTTTTGTTTTTTTCTGTCATATCTGGAGCGACTGGGAGAGCTTAAAGTTTAAATTTAAAACAATGTCAGCCTGCAAAACTACACCGGACACTTGACAAAGTTCAGACGTTCCTCTGTTGGGTCGCCGATGAAAGAAGATGATGTCACGGCAGTTTAATCCCTGCAGCGATCATCAGCGTATCCACAGTGGAAAAACTACATACAGGAAACGATCTGGTGCCAAAAGAGAGTTGAGGTGAACCGAATAGTGGACATGAGGCATTAGACAGTGACATCCCAGCCCAAAAAGGATTAAAAAAAACAATAAAATAATCTTAATTTGCATCCTAACGTATCATGTCTCACCCTCACAGTAGCCAACAGATGGTGGATTGCTGTAGCTACTGTATTACCTGTATACAGGTATGATCTGGGTGAGGTCTTCCTTGTATTGCTCCAGTGCAGCCGTTGCACCCAGAGGTTCAGTCTGACCCTCCAGACCGGCCAGGTGGACCAACATCTGGATGTGAAACGCTGCTCCACTGGCCCAGTGCCTCAGAGACCTGGAGGAGCAGAACAGAACACACCGTCTTCACTTCTCCATGCAACTATTTCCTGTTCTACTCTGTTCTTTACTCTGTTCTTTACTCTGTTCTTTACTCTGTTCTTTACTCTGTTCTTTACTCTGTGCTGCTCTGTATCTGTCTCTACTCCGCCGTTTTCTCCCACCTGGAGTCACAGTCTCCCCCCAGCAGACAGGTCTTCAGCTGGGTGAGGGTGAGGCTCAGCTGGGCCTCAAGTCTGATGGAGTCCTGGATCAGCCGGCTTTTGTCACTCAGGTTGATCCTGCAGCGCTTCAGGTATTCCTCCATCACCTCCTGGAGCTCCGACACTCTCTGCTGGAGGACATCGATGCAGTATGATCACTCTTTTCAACAATCTGTATTTTTGGGGATTCTTAGCTTTTATTCTTAAACTCTCTGTGTTACTTGATTGCTTTCTTGTTACATTTAAAATGAAGATGTAGGTATTCATTACCAGTCTGATAATAAAAATGTGAGAAGAAAAAAAATGTTGCATTTTCTGATTTAAATTGTTTTTTCTTCTGCGTTTATGATATTTTTTACATAAGAACACGTTAAAAAAGGTTTTGCCAGGACCATCTTTCTAAGTTTATTTAATTTAATTTGTGAACCAGGTGGGGAAATATTTCAGGATCATCTTTCAAAGTTTCTGTTATCTTTTCATTAGTGAAAACCGATGAAAAAGTGGTTGTAATACACATTTTGGCCACAAGAGGCTCAAGTGCACCACTACATCATGTTTTCTTCCAGGTGGGTTTTAATTTGCATAACTTGTTAAAACACAAGATATGTACACTGTGTTAAGAGTTCATGGAGACATTGAAACCCACCTGGAAGAAAACGTGAATGCTTCAGTCCTATTTAGAAGTCGGAGTAGTGGTGCAATTCAGCCTCTTGTGGCCAAAATGAGTATCACAACAACAACAATGTTCTTAACGCTTAAACACAGGAGAAAAAACTATCTACATCAGACTAGAATATTCTCTATTTCAATATTTCAGGAAGCACTGTTATACTTTTACAAAATCCCTTGGTTATTTGGCTTCCGTACAGTGTGTGTGTGTATATATATGAATATTCTCTATTTCAATATTGATTAAGCACTCTCATTACTTTTACAAATTCCCTCCATTATTCTCTCTCAGAGGTTTCACCTGGCGCGACGATGACCCCGCCGACTTCCCTTTAACGCCTGACCGTCTCGAGGACGTGTAGGCCATGTCCATCACCACGGTAACCGCCAATCCCAGCAGGCCGGCCAGGCGTGGCTCATCGGAGAAGGACGACAGTCGGCCAATCAGGTCCTTCAGGTACGTTGGCGCCTTGTTCCCGATGTCGCCCTGCAGCTGGAAATGAAGAACCACAGTTTTTTAAGAACAACTTTAAACTGCATTTTTTCATCATCATTATTTTTATTGATTAGTAGCCTCTTCACCAAACAGGTCCTCTCTTCTATACTGAGTCACATCGCTCTTTTTCTGAACGGTCTCAAGGCAACAACATCTTTTATTTTGCATCACTGAACGGATTTAAAGGTGAAATCATCACAGTCACACTTCTGTTTTAATTCTTATTTTGCACCTGTTTCAGTTGTTCCTGGAGGCGGGCCCGGGAGTCCAAGCTCTCGTCCTGATTGGTCAGGAGGAGAGGATGGACGACGCCGAGGTCGTGCACGGCTCCGCCTTCGACCATGGCATCGTAGAGGAGAGAACCAATCGCATCCCTCGCCTCAGAAAGCTCTTCTTCTGCTGAAAACAGCTGGCCCATAACGATGTCAGTGTTCCTGAGTTATGGAAGCATCTGAGAGAAGCTGCATGTAAGACAGCAAGAAAACAAACTGGTTCTTATGGTGAATCACATGCTCATCCTCGTGAATATCATGTGATATAACGACCTTAGGGGTTAGGTCACATGTCTCTGTGAGGGTCTTTAAAGTCTGCACAACTCAAGAATACATCTATTTAATTCATCTTATCAGACGTAACATTTACCAAATTCCTCCAAAATAGCAGCATAACATTTCACACTAACACTTCTGCAGCATTTCAGTCACATCTGATCTCTGTTACTGCAGACAGCTGTGTTCTATGAGCAGCCGGTCTCTTCCTCCTCTTCCTCCTCTTCTTCCTCTGCTGCAGAAAAGAGAAGAACCAAGAGGAGCCAGCAGCAGCATCAGCTCAGCAGTAAACCTGCACCTCCCTCTGGCTGCAGGGAGCAGGAAACACAGCCTGCTGGGAAAGTTTCTCACGTCTTCAAGGCCAAAGATGTCAATGTCCTTTCACGCCCTTGGTGCATGGAGACTTAAACCCTCTGAGATGATATATTTTGCATCTTATAGTGCTTTGATAGTGAAATGAAACTAATCCCCCCTGTGCTTCAGGGACTCCCTGGAATAAAGCAGAGGACCTTGGGAATGTGAGCGATAGCTTCAAGCTCTTTGTGTCTGTGTTAAACATTGACTAAATGGGCCAAGGGCTTTTCAGCTCTTTTTATTTAGCTAAATGGAACAGTGGCCTTGGTGGTGTTGACTTTCTTTTTTCTTTACTTGGTAAAATGTGGGGCAAGGGGATTTGGGATTGTAGAGTGAGAGATGTTCTTTGTCAAACTGGGACAAGGACTCGTGTTCAGGACTCAGAGTTGAATGTGTTTTTACAGGAAAAGATATATGAACTATATGTGTTTTAACTCACCTTAATGTCTGTTAATCATCAGACCTTCCTTCTTCTGTTTCTCATATTCTGTTTCCTATAAAGCCGATAACACAAAAAAAAAAGGAAAATAGGTATTTCTCACAGATGAAATGAAAGGGGTAATTCATAAAATGAATAGTGGCTGCTAAAGCCTTCGGAAATGTTAATAACACCTTTTGCTTTTGCTGCTTTGACAAGATAACATTTTAGGAGTTTAGTTGATTGATTTGAAGTAAGATAAGAAAACAAGACATTAGACACTGAGACACGGAATAATGAACATAAATGGAGAAAATATATATTTCTTATAGGAACCACGGTGCCACAGTGGATTTGACAATGAGAGGTTGATGTTTAAAGTATTGCAGGCACACAGCACACACACACACACACACACACACACACACACACACACACACACACACACACACACACACACACACACACACACACACACACACACACACACCTTTCCTCAGTTCTTCCTCTGCTCATCCTCCTGCTCTTCACCTCCTGTCAGTTTGATTCTGTGGTTACTGGTTTCAGCTCTACTGATGTGAGCGTCTCTCTCTTCATGGATGCTGGGCCCTGTTGACACACTTCACTCCCCTCTGAGGGCTCTAAATATTTAAATGTCACAGCAGCACGGATGCTCACAAACGCTTTACGTTGATTTGTCGCTCTGCGTCTCTGTGAAGGTCTCGTTTCCATCTGAGGGTGAAAGAAAAGAAGGTAGAGAGGAGGGAAGAGAGAGAGAAAGGGAAGATGAGGAGGAGAGAAGGAGAAGGCAAACAGTCCGGCCTTGAATATTAATCATCACTCACAGAACGTGTCGTTTAATTTAATGAGAGAACGCCTCTTGAAACTCAAGTTTAATGTCCAACTAGAAAATGGAAGATTCAGAGACCTAAGAGGACAAAGGAAGGTTCATGTCAGAAATCCTTATTGTTGCTGGAATCCACTGACAAAGGACCCAGTTTTGTACTGATGTATTCAGGGATCAGTCAGTGCTGAATTGCTATTCTGCAAAGTTTTTTTGTTCATTTACTAAGCTGGTTGTTTTTATATCTAAATGTGCTAAGAACATTCACATAAATAAATCAAAAAAGCATGATTTTAATGACAAGTTACGTTTGAGTCTCACCATGAAACACCAAAACCATCATATATTTAGAGAAAATTGGATTTGCCACCATAACATTACCCTGAATATATTAAACTAGATCCATAAAGGGCCTGCCTTTTCTTTCCATTTCTGCACCTGTGATGGTGGGGGAAAGAAGAATATTTATTGTATTCATTACATCTGACATGACACATATTTACAGCCCAGTTTATTTTACTATAGTTTTTGTTGGGTTTTTCTCATTTCTTTTGGAAGGTGGTGCTCTGAAGTGATTTAATTTGTGACCAAACCTCATTCACAGCATAGCGGACGTTAGATGGTTTAGTTTGTAATCACGTGACCTAAGTAACTTTTTGTGGTTCAGAAATATTGTCAACAGCCCTAAAAAAATCAATTTCCTCCATGTTTTTAGTACTAAAATGTTGTATAAATCAGGCTGTGAATGATATCTGAACAAACCCCTCTGTAGAAACCTTCAGAATATAGAGAGGAATGAAGCTGTAAAGTTTGGTGTATGTAAGAGCTACTGTTTGAATATGCAAGTGAGGCATTATCTAATGGTAACTTTTGGTGAATTTAGGAGAAATCTGCAGACACAAATAGACAAAGTAGTAAAATAAATGTTTTCTTTCAACTAGTCTGATAGAAAAACGTATTATGGAAGCAAAAGAAAACAACATCTCTGAATTGATCCGTTGATGAAAAGCAATGTTTTGTTGAAACTTTCCTTTTAAAAACTCCACATAAAATCTACATAAACACTTTGCAGCCAAAGCAGCAGTAATGAATTCAACATAATGAAGTTGTGAAACAAAGTTTTGGTTTTCTTCTCTCTCTCCTCTGAGCTCAGTATAAATGTATTTATCCTTTCCTACAGATTTCTATTTTCTCTATTCTGTGGCTCTTTCCCCTCATCATCATTTTTCTCCTCCGTTTTCTTCACCCCCCTCCCTCCCTCTGATCATTTATGGGTTGTGAAGGAGAATAAAAACAAGCATAATGTACAGTCATACATCACGCTGTGACTGCTGTGACAGCCGGCGTTCATTTATGTGAAGCTGTTGTGTTCACTTAGCAGCAGTTTGGCTAATTATTGCACATGGCAGCTGTTGAAAAGAGAATTAATGTTTCCGTTCTGCATGGATAAGTCCAATATTATGGGCTGATGGAAGAAGTCACAGGCTAAACTTTGAAGAGAAGAGTGACAAAGAAAGAGGGGGGAAACTGGAATGGGCCCCATTAATCCAACTTTACCTATTTTAATTAAATAATCATCCGTCTTGAAGCCTAATTAAGTTCATATGGAGCGTTTTGATCGAACAGGCTGACTGTGAGATGCTGGATGGTGATCATGTGACCCACTATGTGTCCAGTTACTTCAGTCTGCAGAGAAGCTTCATGCAAACAGAAGGATTGATGTGAAATCTATTTTATTTGATATTGCAAAGAAGAAAAAATTCACTTCCTGTGTTTTTAGATCAAAACATGAGGAGCTAAACAGATTATTGAAATTTGATTAGCATGCTAACACACACTTAGATTTAGCTTCTTGCAGGCTACACATTCGGCCTTTACCATCTCCCAGTTTCTACGTCCTCGATTCCTTTCCACGCTTCCTCCCAACGCGCCTTAGTCCTCGGGAAATGTGAGTGGAGGAGGCGAGGAAAAGATGCAAGGAAAGAGGAGACAAACCATCAGGCATTTAACAAAATGAGACATGATTAGGACAAATAGAACATAATCAGATTGAGTGGTTGGACATACATTATTGCACATATGAGGTAGGAAATACAAAGTACTTACATTGCTTTCTTAAATACGCTTTAGGAGGTTAATGGTAATCAGTTGTCGAATGTCAATAACTCATTTGGAAATGAAACATTTGCTGGTAAAACCTATGTATGAATTTGATGTGTTTCTGTTTGGATATTCATACATGACAATAAAAAAACTGTTAAATGAGGAATTACTGTCATTGATTCAGTGGGAATCAGATCCCATGGATGCTGTTACATCAATCAGAAGTAATACCCATGTTTGTTGTTGTATAAACATATTAATTTACCATAATTCTTCCCATTGTCTCGAGACATGCTCGACACTGTGGCAGGTCGAACCAGCCTGTGAAGGGTTTATGACACAAGTCAACGAGCAGAACACTGTTCATCAAGTAAAGTATGAGGATTAAATATGTCTGAGGGTCATTAAAGTGTCAGAGAGGGAGAAGAGGGAGATTAAAAGGTGTCAGAGAGGGAGACAGGGCGGGAGGACAGACACAGCGGAGGATTTATCAGAACAAAGTGAGAATTGTGTGAAAGTTCTTGTGATTTGCTGCATGTTTGTTAGAGGTTTCCTCACAGCTTTGGAGGGAACACCTGTTCAGATAATACACTGCAGCGTGTGTGTGTGTGTGTGTGTGTGTGTGTGTGTGTGTGTGTGTGTGTGTGTGTGTGTGTGTGTGTGTGTGTGTGTGTGTGTGTGTGTCCAAAACGTGGATTAAATGTGGGTTTATGTGCATGCACTTGTACGTGTAAAGCTTTTGTTGTTGTCTTGTTGCAAGTGTGTGTGTGTGTCTGAATACCTAATGTGTGCACTGAGGCATTGGGGTTTTAAGTGTGTGTGTGTGTGTGTGTGTGTGTTTGTGCATGTGTGTGTGTGTGTGCATGTGTGTGTGTGTGTGCATGTGTGTGTTTGTTTGTGCATGTGTGTGTTTGTGTGTGCATGTGTGTGTTTGTGCATGTGTGTGTTTGTGTGTGTTTGTGTGTGTTTGTGTTTGTGTGTGCATGTGTGTGTTTGTGCATGTGTGTGTGTGTTTGTGCATGTGTGTGTGTTTGTGCATGTGTGTGTGTTTGTGCATGTGTGTGTTTGTGCATGTGTGTGTTTTTGCATGTGTGTGTGTTTGTGTGCTGATAAGAGCCCTCACTTCAATTCAAGTATTAAAATAAATCACAAAATGAAGCCTTGTTGTTGTGTCCTTTGCGTTGCTGTATTACATTAAAATGTTATTATTACATAAAACAATTACCATAAACAAGTCTTTATTATAATTGTTTCCTTTTTTTGCATTCATACTGTGATAAATGTTTAAATAATTATGCAGATTGCTTCTATTTTTCTGTTTTCCAGTTTGTGTCATCAGTGACTGTCTCTCTGTGGAAGAGAGACCCCTGCTGGCCGAGACCTGTCACTGCAGCCCGGTGACGTAGTTCCGCTTCCGGTGTAAACAACCAAACCAACATGGCGGCTTCCTGTCAGAAACACGCTGGACACGATGAGTGAGCCGGACGGAGAGCGGAGGTCGGTCCGGTACTTCTGCACCGCCGGCAGCGGGATGGAGAGGTTCCTCACCGGAGAGCTGACGGAGAAGCTGCAGGCGGAGCAGGTGAGTTACCTGCTGAATACCATGTGACCATGCTACCTGTAACACCATGTTATATATATATATATTTATATATATTATATATATATATATATATATATATATATATGTCTATATAAATTATATATTTATATATAGTGTTATATATAGCTGTGTTTATATATTTATATATTATTTATATATTAAATGTCTATAGTGTCTGTCTGTGTGAACATATTTATTAAGTATATAAGTGTTATAGAGGACGCCATTTGTTCTGTAGCTGTGTTTAAATATATTTATTTATATATAAATATATAATAAATATATATTATAGTAGTAGTAATAAATGAACTACAGCATTATTTATTATATATTTATATATATTTATTTATATATAGAATATAATATATATATTTATTTATTATATATTTATATATATATATATAGTATATAGTTTTTAGCATTAGTTCTGTATATATTTATATTTATACATATTTATATATATATATAAATAAATATATAATATATATATATGTTAAAATATATATATATAGTTAAAATAGTATATATATATTTAAGTTAAAATATATATATATATTATAGTATATTTAGTAGTAGTTTTTAGAGAGGTATGAACTACAGCATTAGTTCTGTAGCTGTTTAAACCCTTTTTAAATATCTTGACATTAACTAAACATCTGTAATTAATGTTAACTATTTTGTTCCAGTGGTGAAAAGTAGCTAAGTACATTTGCAATATATTAGAATAATAACAGAATTTCAAAGTACTTGTACGTTTGAGTACTTTCTTTGTACTCCTACCTCACTAATGTTAAGAGGCAAAAATATTCTGGTTTTACACTCCACCACATTTATTTGTAAACGTTTATTAATTTACGTTACGTGTTTCTTTTTTTCAAAGTTTAATGAACAAATACATTTAGAATTGTATTTATTTAAATAATTTATATAATTTAAACAATAATTATATATAAATAAATTAGATTAGCCCCACATTTACCAGCTCCAATATTGATGAATACACAGAAGCGGTCGCTGGTAATTAAAAGTTTTCTGATTTATTTCAGTGAAAAGTAACTTCTTCTAAAAGGCACTGCACTAATTTAATAATTCAAACAATGATATTATATTTATAATTAAATGCGATTAGCCCCACATTTACCAGCGCCAATATTAATCCACACATTAACAGGGAAACGGTCGCTGGTAATTTAAATCTTAAATCTCAGGCTCCCTCCTTCATATTTAATGCTTATTAAATATGTATCAAAAGAAAATGACAATCTACCGAGCTAAACCCTGAAGTATCGACCAAAATATATCAACACCTGATCTATGTTTTACTTTGAATTATCCACCTCAACGATCCACCGTCGGTCATCTAAAGATCACATTTCAACACGATACTTTCAGACGGGATAATTATTAAATTGCCATTTTTGTATACAAGGTGATCTCTTTAAACGCTGGCCTGCTCTCTGTGTTGTCATGTCTGTCTCCAGGTGTGTCAGATGCCAGGTAAAGTGTTGTTCAGCTCCTCCGCCGGGATCAACAGAGTCAGTGAGCTGAAGGCTGCAGAGAGACTCTTCCTCTTCCTGAAACGAGACTCACCTGTCCGTCTGTCTCCCCACATTAATCCAGGTACCAGACAGACACTCTAAATACACAGATACATGTCATATGTAATGCATGAGGCAAATGAGTCATGCTTTCTTCAGTATTGATTACATCTAACTTTTCGAAAAACTAAACCAAAAATACATGATAAATACAATGTCGTAGATGGACAAAAAACTAACAAAACAAATAAGACTTTACATCTTTTTGAGAGTAAAAAAAACACAAAAGGAAAAGCTTAACAGTTATTACATTGTAAGTCCGTCCTTTAGTTCTGGTGTTTCTGTAATGTCTATTAATTAGTATCCTTTTTCAATTAAATTCATCAGGTCTGTGCACTTCATATAAAATGCTCAAATCCCCTTGGATGACCTTTTTAAATAATAATAGCATCATAATAATGATCACAAATAGAGAAAAATCCCAACAGAAAACAGAAACACTCTGGAATCCAGTGCCTAATTAACATTTTTGGTTTAATTTTTTTGTTCTCTGTAATGTTGGTAGCAAAAGCAGCCTCTGTGCTTCAGTCCAGAGTGTTGGGAGACATCGATCAGTGGACCGGTGCTGCAATGACGTGGAGCCGCCTGCAGGGGGAGCTGGCAGGCAGAAGGACGGCTGTCAAAACTTCAAGCACTGCCCCAGGGGTGACACAAGAGAGGGAGGAGGGGAGGCAGAGAGAGACAGGACAGAGAGGAACCTGTGGAGTTGAAGCCCGGATGCTGGAGACAAAAAGAAAGAGGGATGAAGAAGAAAAGGAGTCTAGTGGGGACACGAATGCAGAGAAACGGAAGAAATCTGAGAGCAAGAGACACTACGAAGAGGAAGATGGAACAAAAGGAATATCGGAGACAGATTCGGACGACAGAGGATCAGTTTGTGTTCAAGCAACAGCAGGACGAGACCACGATGTGGAGAGAAGCTGCAGGAAGACCGATGACACGGAAGAGGACTTTGCTGTGGAAAATGTGGAACATGGTATTCAAATTTATCCTTTTTTTCTGTTTCAATCCAACAGTTTTCTTTACGTTTCTGATTTAGTTTGTTGTTGTTTTTTGTTGTGTTTCCCAAACCAGAGCCGTCTGCTCATACCTCGCTCTCCTTTAGGATCAGCTGCAAGTGTACTGGATCTCTGTCCCGATACTTCAGCACACAGGTAGTGTACGTTAATATGAAGGCTAAAGTGTAATGTCTATGGCTGCTTTTATAGATTTTAGAAGTAATAAAAGATGTGAAACACAAATAAGTGCATGTGGTGTTCAGAGGAATAGTGTGTTTACATGTTGTATCTGATCCAGGATGTGAGCAGAGTGATCGGAGGAGGTCTGAGCAGACTGCTGGGCTGGAAGGCCGACCTGAAGAACCCACAGCTGGAGGTAAACAATCTTTTACTGTGCTATAAATCTTATCTTGATTTATGCATCAATCAAGTTTTATTTCATGTAGCACCTTTCAAACAAATTAAATGCAATTCAAAGATGAAGAGACTAATAAGCACCAAATTAAGTTCAGAAAAATAGTTAAATGAATAAAAATACAACACTGAATAAAATGATTATGTTAAAACAGTAAAATAAGAGCTAGAGTAACTAAGAAATGTAATATGTATAAATACAAAAAGCATAGTAAGACACTGTATGAAATCAGACTTAATAAAAAGACATTACAATAAAAAAGTAAACACCAGACTGAATAGATCGGTTTTTAGTTTCTGTTTAAAAATATCAATACTTTCAGTTACTCTCAGATCCTCTAGAAGTTAAAAACGTCTCGGAGCATTAACGGCTAAAAACAGCTTCACCAAATGTATTTATTCTGCTTTGTGGAGCAGCTAAAAAAGAAGAACCGGAGGATCAGAGGGACCCGACTGGTTCTTAAACTAAAAGCTTCTCCGAGAGGCAGTCTGTGAAAGGCCGTGTAGTGCCTCTATAACCAAAGAAGAACTTTAGAATCAATAATAAAGCTGTGTGTATTTATGGACACACTCCCTCTGTCGATGGCGCGGAGCTGAGACTGCTCTCTTGACTTTCCTTTCACATGTTACATCATTGGCTGTTTGTTTTTCTGCAGGTAAATGTTTCTCTGAGTGATGACTACTTCCTGCTCGGGTTTCCACTCACCAGGTTAAACACTTTCTCTACATTTAACACTAAAACAACTGTAAATGACTTTATGCTGTTTTCTCTGAGGCTCCATCAAAGCCCCTTAAAGAAGCAGACTTTAAATAATAATTATTCCACCTTAAACATAGTGGCTTTAGTCATGGTGGTTGGTTATACACGTTTCATATTGCAGCTTTAATAAATCTGATAAGCACTCATAAGTTATGTGTCTTCAGGTGTCCTCTGGCTAACCGGAGCTACATGAAGACCACGGGACTGAGGTCCACTGTCGCCTGGGCGATGGCCTCCCTGGCTCAGATACAGGTACCCACACACACTGCTGCTCTGTTCCTTATTCATGGTTTCTACATTTATGACCTCTATGAGGAGACTACCATATTATATGTATGCAAATGCTGACGTTGTTGTAGAGAGATCCTCTGTCATTTGGGCTGAGTTGCACCGACAATGTTTCATTTTTTAAACCTGATTCATTTCTGGTTTATCTTTAAATGATGTCGCACCAAACTTAAAAATTAACGAAACATTTTGAAAGATTCAATTTAAAACTCTCTTTAAATCTTCCTTTAGTTTTGACTCTAAACTTAGATTAGATTTATTTTTGTTGCACCAAAACTGTAGTGACATAAAACTTACACTTTAGGAGGTTTAACTTTGTATTTTAGATGGATTTAGCAAAATAAAGAAAAGTTAAGGGACAATCTTGCTGCTAAATTTCTCTAGAGAAGTAAGGAAAGGGAAAGAAGGAAGATTGGATCAACAGGGCGTCTCTTTCTTCCTAATGTGCTTTTTTAAAAATCTTATTTGGTCATATGTCTTCATTAAATTCCCAAAACAAGTTTTTTCTCACAGGAGGAGAAATGAAAGCTTCTCTGTCGAGTCATCACGAGTAACGTTGGCTAACTAACTTTTTAGCTAGCTAACAAACAAAGTTACCGTTTCCCCTCTTTTACTTACTGGGTCCCAGCTGCAAACAAATGTATTCATTAATTATTTGAATTTGAATAAGCAGGCATGATATTCATTAAACTCTATTTACTGTCTGTTAAATAAACAAAGGTAGGTTTTAATTGTGCAACAGAGCACATCTGGATTTACTCATTTTGAACCCTGTTTTGTTAAACTCTGATTAGCACTACTCTTTGATTAAATCTTTTTAAAAATGTTTTGTTTTACCAATCCCCTAAAAAAAAAGGTTTAGATTTATTAAATATAAGACCACTGAGCCTTAAAGCCGTCCTCGTTTCCAAACGTTCAGCATGATGTTTGTCGTCTGTGACGTGACAGTGTGAACAGTGTGAACAGCTGTATTTCTGCCCCTCTGTCTCTCTCTGTGGTTGAGCTTCTGTCTGTTATCTCCTGTTTCCCAGCCGGGCTCCTGTGTGGTCGACCCGATGTGTGGAGTGGGAACCATCTTAATAGAAGCAGCTCAGGAGCACAAGGTCAGACATGTGCACAGAGATCCTCCTCTTCATCTGTCAGGTGTAGAAACACTTCAGCTTTTGAAATCGGACAAAATATATAAAACATTTGAAAAAAGTTAGTCGTGGTTCTCAGTTATAAAGCTGTTGACTTGTTTCATGTGTTTCAATGTTAAAAGAAAGCAAATATATTGAATATTGTTCAAATATGCAATAATAAATATATCATTTTGTTGTTGTATTGTTTCCGTTTCACTTAACAAATCATCTCAATGGAAAAATCTAAGGTTTTTCTTTAAATCAATAAGTGTAAATATTGATAACAAAGTGTGTATTTAATATTAATAGTATATATTGTAGCGTGTAATTGTAACACTTCTACTATAATCTGATCCGTCACTCTCGATGATTCAGGATGTCCGTTTCCTGGGTTTGGACATTGATGACGGACAGCTGCAGAGAGCCAATGAGAACGTAGAGTTTGCAGAGCTGGGAAACAGGATCCAGCTGCTGAAAGCTTCATCGATGAGTAAGAAACTATAACCATGCATGTTTGGTATTAAACCTTTTGTATTTCTGTCAATACATTAATGTTAAGAGGGCGTCTCGGTAAAATCTATTTGTGGTTAGGAGTTTACCATACGTAAAGATGTTTATACCTTATTAAATTATCAAAAAGTCAAACGCCAAAACTACAGTATTTTGACAATAAATGCAAAAAAAAAAACGTGTGTCCCTAAATGAAAGATCCTCAGTTACAGATATCACACAAACAAACAACAAGTCATGTTGCTACATTCAAATTTCTCACATCATCATATCTCACATACCTTCCTGCTTCTGGGCTTTTAGTATACAGACACTTATGTATTCAAAATTGCATCATTTATACTTTTGAAATCTAATAATAATAATACATTTATTTTGTTTGGCGCTTTGAAAGGTACCCAAAGGCACTTGACATATATTACAAACTGAAACTAATAAGCAATAACAATATAAACAAAGCAGGAAAATGACATTATAACATTTAAAAAAACACATTGCCATTTTGTATAAGAGGAAGTATCTGCCTTTTGGAAAACTCACAAAAACAAATGGTGTCATTAAACTCAGGTGATGAAGCATTTTACTTCATAATAGAAATCTCTTTTATTTAGCTGCATGTCTTGGATGCAGCCTCCCGTCATGTATTAAATTACCTCTTGGCTTGTTTATCCTCCTCTGTGCGTGTGTGTGTGCGTGTGTGTGTGTGCGTGTGCGTGTGTGCGTGTGTGTGTGTGTGTGTGTGTGTGTGTGTGTGTGTGTGTGTGTAGTGCTGCCTCTGCCCACTGCCAGTGTTGACGCTGTCGTCTGCGACCTGCCGTTTGGGAGGAAGTTTGGCACCAAAACAAACATGGCTGCCAACCTGCCACTCATCCTCACGGAGATGGAGAGGTCAGTGCATCACTGTGGCAGTTTCATTGTTTCTTTAAGAATCACTCAGTGAGTCAGAAAATATGTGTGTGCGTGTGTTCACGTACTTTGCAGGATTTCTAACCTGTGAGTCATTTTGCAGAAATGATCTTGAACATTTTTTCCTCTTATTTTTTAGAGTTTCTTTCTTAACACTATTTTGTATTTATCTTAGAAATTATATGCATAAAAAAAATATCTTCTGTCCAAAGAAAAAAGAGCAATAACTGTAATTAATTGAATAAATGTCTGTGTTTCCAGAGTCCTCTGTATCGGGGGCAGCTTGGTTCTCCTTCTGAGTCCTCAGTTATCATGTCTCCTGAAAAAACTCCTCACACAGAAAGACGCTGGACCGACATCCAACCAGGAGACAGAGCCTCGATCTGGGATACAAGACTGCCCGTCTCCGTCTCCGTCTTCCACAAAGCAGCAGACTTTCCAAATCCACCAGGAGGTCAAATCCCCACCTACCCAGGAGACAGGCCCTCAGTCTGGGCTACAAAGCAGTCCACCTCCCCCTCTGTGCTCCCTGAAGCACCTGGAGACTGTTAGAGTCAGCTTAGGTGCAATAGATGGACTTATCCATAAATATGTGAAGACGGACACTTGATCGGTGTTGTTTGAAGTTACATTTCTAAGTAATCAGATACTTCTCTTTGTTATTTTATCATGAAATATAAGCAGGTTTGTTGAGATGCCATAATTAAAGTGGAAGCAACCGGATCTCTTTCTGTTTTCTCAGAGTGTAACAACTAACCAACAATGCAGGAAACACTGCATTTTGTCTTCTACAGTTACTTCTGTGGTTCCACAGTGTGTTTTCCTCTTCTGGGGAAATGACATGCAAAGAGCTGACATTGATACTCTTTGGTAACTGTGTATAGCTACCTGTAGCTACCAGGGAAAACAAAAGCGCTTCTTCCTGTTTGTGGTGACATACTACTTTGGTCGTAGATGGAGCCTTCATTTTCCCCTAAAATCGTACCCAGTGCAAGACCTTTTTTTTGTGAAGGTGTGGCTTATAGGGAACCAATCTTAATACCGATGTTGTATCTCTCCTACATTTATTTTACAGTTTTTCTCAGTTGTTAACACACAAAAAGCGAAAATTCGGCACAATTTGCACAACCTTCACTTCATGTACCAATCGCTCGACCCAATTTGGCACTACTTCACACTCCCTTATCTGCATTAGACTCTGACTTTCCTTCTTTACACTCTGATGTCAATTACACATCACCTTGTTGTCAAAACACTACACACAATGTTCAGTTGTTGCACACACTTCTCAAGTAAAATCTCAAAGCATCAACCTACAACACACAAATATTCAAATCTCTAAACATTCAGGTCTGTTGAGCAATTTGCAATCAGGACTGCAGCATAAAAGTGCCTGAACAATGGAGAACTTTGAAGAGATCGACAACCAGAGAAGGAGAGGGGTAAGAGTGAGAGGAGGAGGAGGAGGAGAAGGAGAACGGTCATCTCTAATGAGATTCGGGCCACTGTGGTAGACCATGTGCTCCACCATGGTTTGAGCATGAGGGAGGCTGGCCAGAGGGTCCAGCCAAATCTCAGCCGCTTCACAGTTGCTGCCATCATTAGAACCTTCAGGATGGAGAACAGGTACGAAATCTATTTGCCTTGTGTGCTGTAATACTGCATATCAATAGAATACAGTGTGCTCACAGTATTTGTATTTTGCAGGACTGAAAGAGAACCACACCGTGAAGGAAGAACACACACTTTCACAGCCGAACAGGAGACTGAAATTGTAAATATGGTTCGTGAGAACAACGCTATCACACTCCGACAAATACAAACTAGGATCCTGGCTGACCATGCTACATTCAGGAACGTCCAGACCGTCAGGCCGGTTTACAGTACTGTACTGTTCTCTGTGTGCACCGAAATAAAACTTTTTTTGCTGCATATTTGTGTGCTGTTTTATGTTTGACTATGACAAAAGTCGGCCTACACTGAGACATTTTACAAAAGGAGAAATGGCTCATTCTCCAGAGTCGTTGTCATTCATATGGTGTGTTCCATTTCTATGATTGTGTTTTCAATTTTGCACTTCAGTGTGCTGTAAATGCTTAGTTGTGTGTACTCAATGAATGGTATGTGTGTGTCATTTGAAAATATGGCTGTGTGTACCAAATGAAAACACAAGTTCCATTTTGTGAACAGTTAAGAGATTTGATGGCAAAGAGTCATCTTGCAAAGGGAGTGTCAGGTTTAGCATTTTGTGTGTGAGGTTTTCAGTTTTGTGTGTGCAGTTTTGAGAAAGCCGTTATTGTTTTGAGAAACGTGTGTTAACAATTGTGAAAAACTGTAAATTCAAAATCATCTTAACTGTGTTTGAAAGAACTTCACTTGTCTGAATCAGAAGCTTTTTATTGCCAAGTACGTTACACATGCAAGGAATTTGGCTCGGTGATTAATTGGTGCGTACAGTAAATAAAATACATCAAATGTGAAAATATACAATAAAATATGGTAAACAAATAAGTGTAAATTAAAACAGGTATATTATATAATAATCTGTATTGTTTTTGGATTATTTTTATGGAGTTATTCTGTTCTTTGTATCGTCAACAAATTCCACAAAAAGACCAAAACCAACAGTGTTCCAGTTTGTGTCTCATAACTGTTCAAACTCGCTGCCTCGTCTGTGGCACTCTGCCCAAAGCCAGTGAACATGCAAAAATGTAGTTTCACTAGAGTCTTTAGCAAATGTTAGTAAAACAGGAGTGAACAGTATGTCTTCTTAATAATGCATGTTTGGTGCTCTTGAGAGAATTAACAACACCAAGACAGTGAATGTCTTTGCTCACGACTAAAAAAGGAACGGATGAGCAAACTGTTCGGCTCACTCTGTGATTTTAATAGTTTTTTGGAGGCCTATTGCACAGAAGACGAAGCCATAACAGACTCTGCTACAAAGACTCCACTTCTAGGTATCAAATCATTGTTTGTTTGGGGCAAAAATATGGAATAAGAATAGCTTTATCCTGTTAGGGGACTGTTATGAGTTATGTAATGGGACTTTTGTTCTGCCTGTAACACAGACCCCATCACAATGTTGCCATCTGCCTCCCGTTTAGCCCTGCTTAGCCCAGTTTCATGCAGCGGGGCCAGATGAGGCCATGCAGGGCTTAGTGTTTTGATTCTTTTCCCCCATTAGATGTAAAATTCCTGCGTTTTTGCTGCCTGTGCAGATTAGAAAACAACAATCAGTGTACAGATCCAGTAGAGCTGATACATACAGTACCAGTCAAAAGTCTGGACACACCTTCTCATTCAACTACTTTGAAGAATGTAAAATATAAAACATATTCTGGTTTGTTGAGCATTTGTTTGTTTACCACATAATTCCATATGTGTTCCTTCATAGTTTGGATGTCTTCAATATTAATCTACAATGTAGAAAAAAATAAAAATAAAGAAAAACCATTGAATGAGAAGGTGTGTCCAAACGTTTGACTGGTACTGTTTATGTAGTTTAAACTAAACTGTTATTTTTGCACTGAAGTTACTTATTAAATGAGAAAACAACGAATGCTGTGTGTTCTACATTTTTAGTGTGTAGCTTTTAACGATGATTTTAAATGTCTGTAAAGCGTCTTTGAGAACTTTAAAAAGCACTCTATGAATAAAATGTATTATTATCATTATTATTATTATAAAATACTCAGTACTTTGTATTTTTCGAGTATTTAATTCACATACAGTACCAGTCAAACGTCTGGACACACCTTCTCATTCAATGGTTTTTCTTTATTTTTATTTTATATATTTTTTATTTTATTTTATATATATATATACAGTACCAGTCAAACGTCTGGACCCACCTTCTCATTCAATGGTTTTTCTTTATTTTTATTTTATATATTTTTTATTTTATATTTATATATATACAGTACCAGTCAAAAGTTTGGACACACCTTCTCATTCAATGTTTTTTCTTTATTTTTTATTTTTTCATTTTTTTCTCCATTGTAGATTAATACTAAAGACATCCAAACTATGAAGGAACACATCTGGAATCATGAGTTAAACAAACAAATGCTCAACAAACCAGAATATGTTTATATATTTTAGATTCTTCAAAGTAGTTGAATGAGAAGGTGACACCTTCTCATTCAAAACTTTATTTTGACTGGTACTGGACATCCATATATGGAATGATGTATTAAACAAACAAATGCTGAACAAACCAGAACATATTTCACACTGTGCATTCTTCATGCATAAATGTACTTCATGCACAGCACATGCAGCACTGTGCTTATGCATATATATATATATATATATATATATATATATATATATATATACATATATATATATGTATGTACTTCATATATATATATATATATATATATATATGTGAAAAAATATATAAAGATATATAAATATATATATATGTGTATATATTATATATATAGCACATGCAGCATATATATATATATACATATATATATATATATATATATATATATATATATTCTTATATACATGCAGCACCCTGTGCGTCCTGCATGCGCTCCGTGGTGTCCATTGCGCATGCGCATTGCGCAGTGTCGGCCATGTTGGATCTCCTCTGGACTCGGGCTGAGGCTTTCTGACGCCGTATTGTTGTGTTTTTCTCTCCTCTCAGACATCCGGGTCGATCCCTGCTGGACTCTGTGGGCCTCGAACACACGCACACCTGCGGCCGCGGACGTGATGGACTCCAGCGTGGACCTGTCCCGCAGGAACCCGCAGGAGGACTTCGAGCTGATCCAGCGGATAGGAAGCGGCACGTACGGGGATGTGTACAAGGTAGAGCTAACCTGATAGCACCAGAGGCTAATGCATTGACTCACATTCTACCTTTCTGCAGGACGAGCTCACCTGTGCAGAGGGCAGCAGGTGTGCACTGCGTGGTCGTAGTGAGGAGGTTTTTATGAATGACTTTCAGGCGTCTGCGTGTGACTGACAGCTGCGCAAAAGCTGCAACAACAAGCCGCCTGTAACACCTCCTGTGCTCCCATCCGAGGCTGTGACACCAGTGGAACCAGTCACAGCTGCTCAGGGGGACTGGGAGGGCTGTGGGGTGTTTTCTGTCGTGTTGTAGGCCCCTGAAGATGATCCAAGGCCCTGTGCTGGAGGCTCACAGCCTGGATGCACCATGGACAGCAGCACGCTTATTGAATACTGCACAGTAATAAATGTAGTTTATTACCGTATGACTACATGTAGTAGAGCGCAACGTTGAGAGACAAGCAAGGGCATGCAACATTTATCATTTACAGAAACAGAGAGGTAACAAAAAAACACAATAGACAACTTAAATCACATTAGACACAACTTAAAACACATTAGACACAAGTTAAAACACATTAGACACAACTTAAAAAGACACAACTTAAAACACATTAGACACAACTTAAATCACATTAGACACAACTTCACATTAGACACAACTTAAATCACATTAACACGTGCCATGATCTCTCTTAAATAGACACAATTTAAATCACATTAGACACAACTTAAATCACAATAGACACAATTTAAAACACAATAGACACAACTTAAATCTTTTTATAATACTATATTCACACGAAAACATGATGGTTGCAACAAAAAAACACAATAGACACAACTTAAATCACATTAGACACAACTTAAATCACAATAGACACAATTTAAAAAACAATAGACACAACTTAAATCCCTTTTATAAAACTATATTCGAAAACATGATGGTTGCAACTTAAAAAATAAACACAATAGACACAACTTAAATCTTTTTATAATAAATATTAGACGAAAACATGAAGGTTGCACACACAAAAACACAATAGACACAACTTAAATCACATTAGACACAATTTAAATCCCTTTAGGATACTGTATTCACACGAAAACAACAAGCCGCCTGTAACACCTCCTGTGCTCCCATCCGAGGCTGTGACACCAGTGGAACCAGTCACAGCTGTGCAGGGGGACTGGGAGGGCTGTGGGGTGTTTTCTGTCGTGTTGTAGGCCCCTGAAGATGATCCAAGGCCCTGTGCTGGAGGCTCACAGCCTGGATGCACCATGGACAGCAGCACGCTTATTGAATACTGCACAGTAATAAATGTAGTTTATTACCGTATGACTACATGTAGTAGAGCGCAACGTTGAGAGACAAGCAAGGGCATGCAACATTTATCTTTTACAGAAACAGAGAGTAACAAAAAAACAATAGACAACTTAAATCACATTAGACACAACTTAAATCACATTAGACACAACTTAAATCACATTAGACACAACTTAAATCTTTTTATAATACTATATTCACACGAAAACATGATGGTTGCAACTTAAAACACAATAGACACAACTTAAAACACAATAGACACAACTTAAATCACAATAGACACAACTTAAATCACATTAGACACAACTTAAAACACATTAGACACAATTTAAATCACATTAGACACAACTTAAATCACAATAGACACAACTTAAATCACAATAGACACAACTTAAATCTTTTTATAATAGATATTCACATAAAAACACAACTTAAATCACAATAGACACAACTTAAATCACAATAGACACAACTTAAATCAATACTGATTCACAACTTAAATCTTTTTATAATAAAACATGAAGGTTGCAACAAAAAAAAACAATAGACACAATAGACACAACTTAAATCACATTAGACACAATTTAAATCCCTTTAGGATACTGTATTCACACGAAAACAACAAGCCGCCTGTAACACCTCCTGTGCTCCCATCCGAGGCTGTGACACCAGTGGAACCAGTCACAGCTGTGCAGGGGGACTGGGAGGGCTGTGGGGTGTTTTCTGTCGTGTTGTAGGCCCCTGAAGATGATCCAAGGCCCTGTGCTGGAGGCTCACAGCCTGGATGCACCATGGACAGCAGCACGCTTATTGAATACTGCACAGTAATAAATGTAGTTTATTACCGTATGACTACATGTAGTAGAGCGCAACGTTGAGAGACAAGCAAGGGCATGCAACATTTATCTTTTACAGAAGAGGTAACAAAAAAAACACAATAGACACAACTTAAATCACATTAGACACAACTTAAAACACAATAGACACAACTTAAATCACATTAGACACAACTTAAATCACAATAGACACAACTTAAATATTTTTATAACAACTAATAAACAACACAATAGAACTTTAATCACATTAGACACAACTTAAATCACAATAGACACAACTTAAAACACAATAGACACAACTTAAATCTTTTTAAATACTGTATTCACAGAAAACAATGGTTAAAACACAATAGACACAACTTAAATCACAATAGACACAACTTAAAACACAATAGACACAACTTAAATCCCTTTAGGATACTGTATTCACACGAAAACATGATGGTTGCAAAGAAACAACACAATAGACACAACTTAAATCCCAATAGCCACAACTTAAATCTTTTTATAATACTATATTCACACAAAAACATGATGGTTGCAACAAAAAATCCCAATAGACACAACTTAAATCCCAATAGACACAACTTAAATCCCAATAGACACAACTCAAATCCCAATAGACACAACTTAAATCCCAATAGACACAACTTAAAACACAATAGACACAACTTAAAACACAATAGACACAACTTAAATCCCTTTAGGATACTGTATTCACACTATATCAGATAAAACAAGTCTATAAAGTATGATAAATTCAAGATAAGCACATTTCTAAGTATGAAAAACAAGTCATAAGCTCTCATTGAAGCCTCTTTCTTAATAGGTTTGGAGATGTAGTGTTATATCAGCCTTTATCGGTTACTAACATAGATAAACATCTAAACTAGTTGTTTGTGCTGCAGTCACTCTGTGGAGGTATTTCATTTCACCTCCGTGTGAGGGCGAGGCCTGTGGCAGACTGGAGGTTCATTAAACGCTGTAATCGGACTCGGTGATGTTTGGTTAACCTCTCGGCTCTTTAATGGTAATTACAGGAATATAAATGTACGCTAGAGACTGGAGACTTTTTGAACACAAAGCTGCAACTCATTCCAGAAGTACAGCTAAAAACCCTGCTGTCTGTCATCATTTCTTCACCTTTTTTCATGTTTTCCATATTGCATCCCTCCCTTGCTGCAGCTAATCTGGTGTGTTTCTAATTTAGGTTCAGTATCTTGCCTCGTTGCAGACACATGGTCTGGACTGGATCCCTTAGCGGGCCGGCACCTCAGAGCTAGCTCTCCTGCTGTCACAAAACAGTGTACAGATGATTAATGTGCACTAATGTAAAAACAATATGTCCTCTGTTTTACATGACGGGGATATCAAGTGAAAAATAGTCAGTTTTGCTAATAGTATATGCATCCATTCATAAAGCTGACATATATATGATTGCTACAATTATTATGTGGCTGACCTGGGTTTTGTTGAAGGACACTTGGGGGCTCAAACCTGAAAACCTCCAGATTAAAAGATGTCCTTCTAAGCAGCTTGGTAAACCTCATTGATGCCTATATTTGGTTCCAGCGCTCTGTGAAAACCTGTGGCTTGGTTAGGAATGTTTGAGCAGGGAACAAAGTGTGAGCCATAGCTAGCTTGTTTTCTATTCTCTGTTTGAAGCCTCGTCAGAAAAGTGAAGGAGGAGGATTGGCTGATAGCGAGACCGGCCTCCTGACCACGAGACCACACAAAGATTCAGTTCTATCCTTGTTGACTGTGTCCTTACAGGGCTCAACACTGGCTGGCAACCAGGCATCGGGGTTTGGTTGCCAAATCTGAATATACCGGTTGCCATTTTTAGTCACTTTGTATTTTGACAAATTAAGATACTATGCAGTTAAACGTTGGCTTAATAATGAAGAAGATGAGTGCTAATGTGCTGCGGTTAGCATGTTGTCTCTTTTCCGGTTGCCAGCTTGTCAATGGTAGCGTACACAGACTGTATAGAAGAAGTGGACGTAGTAATCCTGGCGTGTGGACTGATGTTTTGAAGCCTCAAATTCGGCGTTTTGGCTGTGGCCATCTTGTTTTTTGCAACCAGTGAATAGAAGTGACCATATATGGACTGAGGAGGAGTGACGTAGAGACGCCGTATACGTCTCTGGTGTGGACCTGTCAATCAGTGTGTAGCCCCGCCCTAAAGCATCCCCTGCTTTATGGTCTGTTTGACTCTAAATGGAGCATCATTTACTAAATGAACATCATGCTGTATTGAAGAAGACTTCTAATCTCACAGTTGTTTACGATCTATTCCGTTCTGCTAACGTTAGCTGCCGTACTTTAGCTTAGCAGCTAGCGATGGCTTCCCTCTCAACCTCAGTTCCTTGTTTATAAAACACCAGTAGTGCAGCTGCTTCTTCACAGATCACTTTTTTTGCAAACATTTTGGGGTGCACGTTTTTCGGTTTGTTGTCCTTATTTTTTTAAAAACTGGTAGCAGCTAAAAGGCCAAGAATTGGTTTGCCAGTTTTCTCAAAATGGTTGACAATGGCAACTGTTGCTGTCAAACCTTGCCTTACCAGAGATTAAAATACCTCACCTCTCTCTTAAGGGTTAGGCAGGGCTGACTTCTACAAACGCGCCTCAGTCTGTCTAGTAATAAAAGAAAATACAGCATTTAGGGTTGAGTAATCATCAATGTTTCACACTGTATTGATTGTCATTGTACCAGCTCTCCCAGAATGATTCCTTAAATACTTCCAGTCCAGTGTAAACAACACAAACTATGCATGTTCACAGTTCCCAAACAGATATCATTAGCTGTGTCGATATTGGAAGAAAGCCACCCGACTGCTCTTGTGTTAGACGTGACAGCACTGAGTGATTTCCAATTTCTAATCCCTCATTAAGCTGCACTTCACGTTTTGTGGTTTGGAATTCCAGTGTAAGGCAACTGTTTACATCCACACTGAGACCTCCTGCAGCAGGATGTCAGTAAACTGCACACGGCATGCTTATGTTTACCGATCTGAGTGAAACTATCTGACTTTGATGAACCAGGTTTTCTCTAAAATGCCCATTTGCTCACGGATGTTAAATATACTATTTCTATTTATTTATAGCTTCGTGTGTGGGGAGTAGAGCCACACAACGCTCCTCTTTTTCAATCCCACTTTGCATTTAGAGCTTCAATAAATACCAGTATCGATATATAAACCTGCTCCGTGGGTTCTGCTGCAATAGAGAGGGCACAGGCCGAGTATTTACCAATACACAGGATGTGATGTAACTTGTGTTGTTTGAATAGGATGACTGGCCTGGTTTTTTCTCAAGGTGACGGTGACTCAGATTGAGGAAGTGGAGGCAGATGACGGCCTTCAGCGGGATAGAGATCAGTCAATGACCGATCCATTTTTGGTGGACAGTATGAGCTCTAGAAACACGCCAGCCATCTGGGTGTGTTTGGACGCTCACGTTAAAGGGGGGGTCTTTGTTTATGCCTGCTCACTTTTTCTTTTTCTTTTTTTTTATGTTTTGGAGTGAGTTTAAAAGCACAGGAAGCCAACTATCCCAAAGACAACATGGTTATTTTAGGCATGTAAACAGTACAAATAAAAATGAAACGGTACATTTGGCCATATTGTGGGAAGAATTTCTTTTTGTAAATCCCCTTTTTAAAAAGCATTGAAATCTTCAAGACAATAATTGAAGCAATATTAAGTGGCTTTCTGAGTGTTGGCATTCACACACACACACACACACACACACACTGTGTGTGTGTGTGTGTGTGTGTGTGTGTGTGTGTGTGTGTGTGTGTGTGTGTGTGTGTGTGTGTGTGTGTGTGTGTGTGTGTGTGTGTGTGTGTGTGTGTGTGTGTGTGTGGCACAGCTGGGCAGCCGTGGTCCAGGAATGCAGGAATCTTCACTTCCTCCGTGTGGGTGTGTGTGTGTTCATGTCCTATTGTTTCATACTAGTGTAGCAGCACAACACACACACACCAAACCAGATGATTGTATTGTAACACATATAGACACGCACACACATGCACAAACGGCTGCAGCGTCACAATTAGAAGCTGCTGGCCCAGAACCATCCTGTTTTTGTCGCCGCCAGATGTTTGCTCACTGAGGTGGATATACAGAAAATAACTGTTACAACAATATCACTGAAGTCTGGTTTCTGTTTGCAGAGCTACAATTAATGCTCTCTGCCGTGCAGTGACATATTGATAAGTTAGCATAGTTAAACAGTAGTTAATGACACGGAGACAGAACCAGATGTACCAGTAAAAATAGCCCTCTGGAGCCACTTTACATTCAGCCACACGTGTTACGAAAGAAGTTTAAAGGCCCATCTTTAAGGAAATCACATAGTGATTTTCTTTAAGGTCTTTATTAGAGTGGTTAAATCTAAAGTAATCATGTTTTTAAATGTCCACCTTTCTTTTTAGGAAGTGCAGTATAATGTGTCCCACAGATGTTGAGATAATGAAATATGTTGCAGTCATTACGGACATGTCTATCTCCTGCTCAGGCTCTTATTGTGTTTTAAACATAAGGCCAAGCCTACATAGTTCACATTATCATGAACCAGGGCCCAACCAGCTATTTAAAGAACAGTTGAACCACGTTAATGCAGTTTAAAGAAAGATCCTGTCGCTTGTATTCACCAAATGATTATCAAAACGTCTGCAAGGATAAGCTGTTGGTTCAGAGAGTGAATGGACAACACAAAGGGAGTAGTGGTGTGACAGGTGAAGACGTCTGTTGGACTTCCCCCACAAACACACACGTGTTTACGGCTCTACGTTGCTGCATTTGGACGGGAAAGCCTCCACCCAGCAGGTTTCTACTCTGCTGAATTAGAGGAGCTGCTTCTGTCAATCATCACGGTCTGATTCATTAAATACCTCTTAAAGCAGGCGCCTTTTTAAGCTCCTATGAAAGGCCTCTGAAAACAAAGGTACGGTCACTAATTAATATGGATTTATTAGGAATTATTTTGCACTGCCATGACAGTATGAGAGGGTTTTTCAAATTGTCTAACTTGTTTTTTATCATGATTATTTTCACACAGAACACAAACGCGTCACTTTTTTTCTTAAGAACGAGTAACATTTTCTGAGCTTTCATGTCCCAAATAAAGATTTCAACCAATCAAGTTGAGTTGCAGAGTACTTAGAAGCATTTTCATGTTGTTTGGATGGAAAAGCATGTTTTCTTCAAACAGTTGCCAAAACTACATTGTTTATCTTTCCCAGAAGCTGAGTGACTCATCACTAAGCAACCGTGGAAGGTTTACCTCTTGGAGGCTTGTTTTGAGCACCTTGGTGGTCAGACCTCTGCAGGATACAAATCTGAACGGGTCCAGAACATCTTGGCAGCATGAGAACACAAGTGTCAAATCCTATTTTGAGAGTGTGCGCTCATGCGATGGAGAAAGTACTCAAACCTGGCTCGGACTAAATCATTGTTCAGTACCAGCTGAAGGCCTCTTAGGAAACACGATCAATCAATGGTGGCACCAATGTTCTTGTTTATTCTTTGGACTTTCTTTGCTTGTAATGTGATTTGTTTATTTTTCTATGAATCCTCTAAATCTGCAGCTACATGCACACACTGTACATGCATTCATACAGTGTGTGTGTGTGGGTGTGTCTGTGTAGTGGGAGTGTGTGAAGTGTGTGTGGTATGTGACTTCACAGGCCCACACTAAGTGAAGATCCCATTGGCGCAAATCGGTCACATTCATCTACATCAAACATGTCGGGCTGCTCTCATCCGGTTCCATGTATTCTACGAGTAGTCAATGTTGCTATTTTTGTCATGTAACTTGCATACATGAACTTGCACTTCTCTAGTTATTTTAACCAAAACACTGATCTTTTCTTAAACCTAACTAAGTAGTTTCGTTACCTAAATCTAACTGAGTTTCCTGTGAAGACGGAAGTTTATTTTGAAAAGTCTGCATGCATGTAACGAGCGGAAACCTACGCGTGTTGCTGGACTTTGGTTGGAAAACTCACCAAAAATGAGTTTATCATACTAACAGTTGTATGAAGATATGTTGAACTATGTGGCTTCATTGAAGGATTCCAGTGATAAGATCAAGTTTTCTCAAACTGGATAAAACTTGCTTTGGGCAGCGGTGCAGTGATTTTGTGCCTCTGGCATTGATTCCATAGTTTTCAGTGGAGCTCAGCCAGGCTGAGATGAAACAAATGACATTATATTGCTATTTGCAGAGCCCATAACTTGCTTTAAGAAAGAAATATTTCAATACTAAAGGCTGGATTAAATTACCTCTGGATGGATGAGTCTGCAGTGTATGGAAAAAAAGAAAATGTAAGTGTGTGTGTGAATCAGTGTGTGCACATATTTCTGAGTGTGTTGCTTGAGTGACTGGTTATTTGTTGAAAGACAGGTGTGCTAATTAAAAACTCTTTCCACCCCACTGGTTCTCCTCCTGGGGCCATGTGTGGCTGGTAACGGGTTAACGTTTAAGACGCAGCTTTCTGGGAAAACAAGCTCACAGTTTTGACAAAAACAAATACCAATGAAACCGTCTTCTAACTCACTGAGACAAATAAAAGGATGCTTTTGCCACAAAGTGATCAGCTATCAGCTGTTAACCCCTCTGTTTTCTGGAGAGGAAATGATGAGATGGCAGAGTTAAGATGGGAGAGACTGAAGTCAAAGCCTTGTAGAGAAATCGTGTCCCTAATAAATGACAGAAACTAAGATGAAGTGTTTTGTCTTCAACTTGTTCATTTTCCAAAGAAGTTGTTCATCAGTTTAAAAGTCCGTTAACAAACGGAGGAAGAGATATATTACATACGAGGTGAAAAAAGAGATTTTCACACGACAATATCAATGTTAAAAACAGGAAATTATGTCATTATGTGTGAGAACAAGGGAGAAGAAAACAAGCAGAACGCCACTGGTGCATGAACTAATACATCAGTTATCTTAAAGGTCAGAGAAGCCTGCTTGTGATTGGAAGGTCACATGTTAGAAACCTCAAATCACTCTGAAGCATCTTGTCGGAGGAGGAGGTGAATAAACAGCCATTATTGCCCCGGGACTCAACGCTCAGTGGCCTCAGCAGGAGGCTCAGGCTGCAGCATCGCAGAGAAGTTGCATGCTGCAAAATGCAAACTAACTCCACATGCTGAATGATATTTAATTTTTATGACAGTTTATTCTGCATAATGCAAAGAAAAGAAGTCATAAATTGAATCATAAAGGACATCAGTATGTGATCCGTGACACGATCCAGACGGACAGTTTTATGATCAATTGCACCCCCATTGTAGTGTGTTCATGTTTGAGATCAGAGAGGAGAACATCTGTGACGTTTCTGCATATATGCATGACGTAATACACTTTTCAAACTTCTGTAGATGAACTGAGAACGTCTCTGCACCCTGCGTTGACCTCTGACCTCATGTAAGACAAGCTACATGCTTCTGCTATCACTGAGGATGAACTGTAAATAAATAGTGTCAGTCAGAGCTGCAGTGAATAAACATTAGTTCACTTTAGACAGAATGTAAAGCACCATAATGCTTCCAGGATTCTTGCAGTAGCTGCAGGATGCTGCTCACGCTGAGTGGGCTGATTAGTCCGATGAGCTGCTGCTCTGCTTGGTTTTTCATGGTCAGAGAGAGGAGAGGGTGAAATGCCACACCGATGCTCCACTGAGCTGGCCATATGCTGAGTGTGTGACGCACACACACACACACACACACACACACACACACACACACACACACACACACACACACACACACACACACACACACACACACACAGCCTGGAAATGATGGATATGAGCTAAGTTTATAAAGCTGCTTATCTGGAAGTATAATATGAAGCATAAGTATGAGACATGGCCTCAGCCTTTAGGAAGAAATGAACACTTCTTAATTGTTGTTGTTGTTTTTTTAAAGTGTATTCTCATTATGTTAAACTTCCCATGTAGGGCCGGGTATCAAACCTGAATAGTTTTTGGTACAGAACCAAAATGTGTCCAAGAAATGCCGCAAAGTTTGTGATATGACATTTTCTTATTAAATTGTACTTTTTGACTATTTGCACTTCATGTGCAACCATTTGTGTAGAATGTATGAGATCTTTGGGCTTTTCTTTGTTAAATGAAAAGTGTTATTCCTCAAAGTATGGTATAGAAAAACATATTCTTTTTGGTATCAATTGAGAAACTTGACACAAGAATCACATTTTCTTTTTCTAAGTATACAGCGCTGTATTCCAAAGTACATTAATCAGTGTGTCACCATCACGCCCAGTCATCTGTGCCTCCACATGTAACGCTCTCTGTTAATGAACTGCTGAGACCATCAGTCATACATTCACGTGACCTTTTCAGCTGTTAGGTTTGGAGTTCTCACCCAGAGTTAATTAAAATGAGCAGATCAGCTTTGGGGTTTTCCAACCATTAAATGTAACGCAATGAGAAATGACTTTTGTTCAGTCGTTTCTCCGTTGCTTTCTGAAATCTCAGGGAATAATGGAATGTACTGCGTTGTTTCGGCATTTTTCAATATTACACTGAGAAGACCAAAAGAGGTTAAAGATGCACCGAGCAATGGAAACTTTTGAAATGCAGAAATAGAAATGTGGATTAAGCACATTTCCATCAACTGGATCGGAGTGAATAAACTAGTCGGCGTAGTTTGAGCTTTAGGCTTCGCTTAGTTTATCACTGTAATCTGCTAGAAAACAGAGTAGAAGAAGAAGAAGAAGTAGAGGCTGCGAACCGGAAACGAAACAAGTCTCCTTTGTCATGTAGCCATCTAGAGAAATAGAGAGAGGTCCTCATGAAAGTATTTTAATTATTCTTTCATGTCAGCTAGTATCGTCCATGTTTCAGACGCAAGAAATGATGCTACGTCACAACGTTTTTCCAAAATCCATTTAGTGCATCGACCTTTTTTCGTATTTAGCGTATATGTGTATGAACCCACAAAATCATTTTCCATTCAAGAAAAGTTTGTTTGTTTGTGCATAATTCACAGAAAATCTGCAGGTCAGACTGAAAGAATCTGAGGGGTTGCATCTCTAAAATATGTTGTCATTCATTTATTTGAATAAGAAAACTAAGTTGATATGATGGACTGGAGCCTTTTAGGAGTCAAACAGATTGTTATTGCGCGTTTTTGATTAAGCACAAATGCTAGAGGACATGTCTGCTCGTTGTTGGTGATTAGCACATGTGAGCGTTTGTTTCTGCTCTGGGTCGTTGGTGGTCAGACTGATTTGCTTCTGTTTTTCTTCTTCACTTGATCTTCTTCTTGAGGAAACAATCTTTTGCCTCCCTGACAAAACTAAGAGTCAGTTTTTATCCTTGAGTTCACAGGTTTTTTTGTCTCCCATCACTATTGTGTTTCTACACTCCTCCGATGCTTTGTTGGTGAAATCTGAGTTTCTGTAGGTGACCTCTTCAAATCATGGTGTCTGTCACTGCTCATGCTGACTCAGCAGTTCAGTTTGAACTTTTTGCATCACTGTATCACAGACAACATAAATGGAATTTGACATAATTTGTCAAAACGCCACATTGATACTGTAATATGTTAGGGGCATTGATTTGGCAAGAGTTTGTCCTTCTATTTAACAGCACTTTAATGTTATATTTTTATGCTTAACATACTGAAGAAGGCAGTAAAGAGTTTACAGGAGATGGGGAACCAGAGACTTTGAGTTTACATAGTGAGCGTGTTAAAACCCCCAGTAAGGAGAAATCCAGTAAAAGCAACTGAGAATGGAACTAGAAACATTCCACATCAGGATGACAGAGCCTCATTTTTAATATGTTGTAATTAGGTCTTGGTGATATGGATTATAAATAATAATATATTGAAAGGTTTAGGCTATATGTATATATATATATATATATATATATATTCCACATCAGAATGTCCTCATATTGTCTGAGTGACACTGCGAGGTGTTCTGCTTTTATTTTGAAGGGAAATTGGTCTGTGGAAACAGGAAGTTTCTGATGTGGTGTTATTGTGAAATCAGATTGAAATGTATTCTTTATTATTTAGTTTGACTTTGCAAGCAGTATTTTTTTTGAAAGTTATCATTAATTGTATCAATTATTTAATATTTGTTCATTTTGTTTTATTCATTTATTTATTAAGATTTTAACATATTGTTGTGTTTTTGACTTACTGGCTTATTGTACATATTAAGTATCTACATGTACAAGACAACAGGCTGTCTTTTTCAAACCTCCATCACTGCGAAAAGCCAAAGTGAATGTCATGTCTCTACGTCGCACATAGAAAAAGCTGCATAACATCGAGTATATACAATATTATAATATGAATCTATAAAAACCTGACTTGTAATTAAAAGTCTTTATATTATTATTTTTATTCAGAATATTTGATCATTTCAAAATGTATTGAGGCTCGACTGAAACAGACCGTTTGCCCCACAATATGTGACAGCGCCCCGATGAGTTTACAGATCAGGATAATTAGTCAAATGTCATGTTTTCTCTCTAATGTTGACTAAATATGCAGGTGAGGCTGCAGCCGGTATCCGGGTAGAACGGGTTCTGGTTCTGTCTCTGCACTGAGATAAGAAACGTTAGAGTCCAGACACTTTACTCCCAGGCTGTTCTGGGATTGAAGCTCTTGTTTTTTAATTTAAATGGTTTCTGTCTCTCTTTCTCTCACACAGACTTCTGTAGCACACACACACACACACACACACACACACACACACACACACACACACACACACACACACACACACACACACACACACACACACATTCATACTGCCACATTCTTTGGCCTGAAAGAAGCGATTCACTTCTCCTCTGAAAGACCAGCTTTTATTCATGAATATTTCATATAGAATTCCTCTCCTGCTGCTCTGCTGCTAAATGTAAACACGGCTCACTATTTATAGAAAGATCTGCCTCAGTATCCTGCTAAACCGCTGCTTTAGTATCGGCTTTTCAGGAATACAGGAAACGCCGTGTCGATTTCTCTGCTGAAGTCAATACATTCCTCTTTTTGAATGAGTTATGCATGAATTCTGGTATTTTGAACTTGCTTATCTGGATGCAAACAACATTTTAAATGATAAGTGTTTTGAGCGCTCAATAGTAAAGTTCACCAGATTCACATTATTTGCTGGATTTTCTGATTTCTTAAACATCATGTTAAGGATAAACCTGGTTTTGTAACTTTGGTAGGGGATCAGGAGAACTAGATTCCTCCTGGTGAACTCTGGTTTCTCATTCATCCATAGTACAGTGTTTATTAGTGAGTGAAGCTGATGCTTCATGTGTTAAAGCTGCATTCTCTCTCCTGTCCACCAGGGGGCGACTCCTCTGGTTGTATAGAAGTCTATGAGAAAATGACTCTACTTCTCTCTTGATTTATTCCCTCAGTAAACATTGTAAACATGAGTTTATGGTCTCAATCTCTAGTTTCAAGTCTTCTTCAATACAGCATGATGTTCATTTAGTAAATGATGCTCCATTTAGAGTCAAACAGACCATAAAGCAGGGGATGCTTTAGGGCGGGGCTACACACTGATTGACAGGTCGACACCAGAGACGTATACGGCGTCTCTACGTCACTCCTCCTCAGTCCATATATGGTCACTTCCTGTTTATTGGCTGCAAAAAAATAGATACAACATGGGAACGGCTGTAATCCAAGATGGCGACGGTGAAATCACCAAACTCGAGGGATAAAAACATCAGCCCAGAAACCAGAGGGTAAACCCTCGATGACTGCGTCCAGTCTACGGGTTTGACAAGAGTGGAAGAAACAGCTGACCCACTATTTGTCAAATTCAGTTATATTTGTCCGTCCTCAAATCAGTGCTCTACATTAATGTTTCATGAACAACGTTGCAGAATATTCCCTGTGTGCTTTAAAGCTTTTTCTGACTCTCTCTCTCTCTCTCTTTTTTTCCATCCTTTAGGCTCGTAATGTAAACACAGGAGAGCTGGCTGCTATCAAAGTCATCAAACTGGAACCGGGTGAGTTATCTCATCTTTCTACCTCCATGCTGCTGTCTCTTCCTCTCAATCATCCTCCATTCTTCTCTTTTTCTCTCTGCGGTCCTCTCTCCCATCTTTTTTCCTTTCAGCTTTCTTCTTTTTCCATCATCAGACTCCTTTTATAGCTCATAGTTGCTGGTTTCCATCCTCTGCTCTTCCATTAAAGAGAGGAAAACTAAAATGTGGAAATGTTTCATCACATTGTTGCTAAATAATCAAGTTCTTCAAGTGTGGTTAAAAAAAATCATTTACACACACACATAAAATCCATCAACAAACCCACTTCTTTTGTCTGTTGCTTTTTTAAACAATGATAATCACATCAGATTATTACAATAATAATATTGTAGAGCAACAGTCTAGACCTTCTGTGATTAAAATGTCTTGAGATAACTTCTGTTATGATTTGACACAGTTTTATTGAAATAAATTAACTTGAATAATAATGTGTGTGTGTGTGTGTGTGTGTGTCATGTGTTCCCAGGTGAGGACTTTGCTGTCGTCCAGCAGGAGATTATAATGATGAAGGACTGTAAACACTCCAACATCGTAGCCTATTTTGGCAGTTATCTCCGGTAAGTGTGTGTGTGAGAAAGTAACGGTGTGTGTGTGTGTGTGTGTGTGTGTGTGTGTGTGTGTGTGTGTGTGTGTGTGTGTGTGTGTGTGTGTGTGTGTGTGTGTGTGTGTGTGTGTGTGTGTGTGTGTGTGTTTGAAGATGTGTTGACGTGTGTCTTCTGTTGTGTTTGTACAGGAGAGATAAGTTATGGATCAGTATGGAGTACTGTGGCGGAGGCTCTCTGCAGGATATCTATCACGGTAGGAACCACACACACACACACACACACACACACACACACACACACACGCTGTTTGTTTTGACCTTTTCTCACTCTGTGATATTCTTCCATCCCTCTCGTTTTCCGTCTCTCTTCCTGGTTTTCCTCCTCCAGTAACTGGGCCGCTGTCAGAGTCACAGATCGCCTACATGTCACGGGAGACCCTGCAGGTAAAGTGGATTTTTATTTTGACTAAGAGAATAAATATAAATATATATACATATACATACATACATACATACATACATACATACATACATACATACATACATACATACATATAGACTAACTTTTCTCACCACTATCCCAAACTAATATTTCAACCTTCCAGAAGTCAATATGTCAATAAACCTGTCCAAAATTCCAAAATGTATCCTTTTACTTTATCGTCCTCTATAGTGGTCATTTGCATAAAAACACACAATTCAAATATTTAGGAAATACATGATTGTGTTTATATTTCAACATTGGCTTTGATTAAGAAAAATATTGGCATTAGTTCTATTAATTATAAACTGCTTAAAACTACAGTAAGGCAATTAAAATATTCTTGTATCTTTTTTATGTTGCTGTGAAAAAATCTCCTTCAAACAACTGGATTCATGCTTCTAGTTTCTCACCAAAAACTAGATTCTATAAGATGACATGTTGGATTCAGGATGCATAAAAGGCTTTTGTTGTGCTGGAATTTATGTTTTATGGTTCAAAGAACAAATTCTGTGCTACATTTTAACATTAATACATTTTAAAATAGAAATAATATCAAAACAAATTAAAACATAAATTAGACATAAAGTATTGAGTATTGAGACCAAACTGGAAATATTCCCCAAAACACCACATCTGCATAAAATAACGGAAGAAACTGTGCAACTAGTCAACATTGTTCACTGGAGCCAGTCCTCCATTACAGATGAAATGTGTGTAAGTCGAGCCAAACATCTGATTCTAATAAAGCCAACTGTTGCTTCTCTTGAAAAATGTCTTTATTTCATGTTTTTTTTTTCTTCCTGTGTCAATAACCGCGCTGCTGTGTGATTGTGTTCACAGGGTTTATACTACCTTCACAATAAAGGCAAAATGCACAGAGACATCAAGGTGAGTTTGGAGAAAACTGAATGGAATATGCAAGTCAGCAAAACTTTGAATTCTCAAGGCCTTTCAGGGTCGTCTGTTTGACTGTAACTTCCTGTTTGAAGGGCGGACAAAATATGGTGACACAGACAACAGCCTTAAAAAACCTCCACACAGTGAAATCAACACTTTTTTTCTAATGTCACCAGTGGTCGAATTTACTGCAGGGTCGTTGTAATAAATGACCATTTACTGCTGTTTCTATTATTTTTGGTAACTGAAAGATAATTAATCAAAGTCAAGAAAATAATTCAAACACAAACATTCAGCAATGTTTGAAATAGAAAAACTGAAGCCCCAGTTTATTTATTGTATTCATATTTATTTATTGTTGAGGTTGTTGTTGATTTGATTTGACTTGCAGAGTGAAATGTTGATGCGTGGCGTGTTTTGTCTCTGACAGGGAGCCAACATCCTCCTGACAGACAACGGCTACGTTAAACTAGGTGAGTGGAACATAAACCTTCTGCTCCACAAAACTGAATCTGAATAACCTCATTTACTGACACTCTTCTCCGTGTAATCATTTCTGTTCTCCCTCCCTCTATTATTCTTCTTCCTCTCCATAGCTGACTTCGGCGTATCGGCTCAGATCACAGCGACTCTGGCCAAGAGGAAGTCGTTCATTGGAACTCCGTACTGGTTAGTTGTCCTGTTTTTTCTCCCATCATGCATCATGAAGATATAGCATTCTATTTTTATTTTTATTTTATTGTATAATATGTGTATTTATTATCTGTTTCTATGTAGTTGAGCTGCTGCAACACCCGAATTTCCCCCATGGGGATCAATAAAGGAATATAATAATAGCAAACTTAAAAAATTCTAAGTTTATTTCTAAACTATTGAATCTTGTGGGGATTCAATATTTTTTTTTATTTTTTTTTATTGGTTGATATTTTTATTTTATTTTATTTTTATTAGTGAAGAAAGGTGCCAAAGAAGTATATATTTTATCTAGCAAAACATGGAAGACGGACATACAGACAATAACATAAAGCAGTTACGATGACATATGTAATTTAATAATAAATGGTCCGGGAGTAGACAAAAGATGAGGTGGAATTATTGCAGTGTTAATAAATAAATATGTGCTTCAACAGTAATATCGTTATAATAATAATAATAATAATAATAATATAATGGTATTTTATCATATATTAGTCATATAATATTAACAATAATAAAATAACATGTGATCATATAAGGGTTATATAATAATAATAAAATAAAATGTTATTATATCAAGTTCATATAATAATAATACTAATAACAATAATACTCATATTAATAATAATAATAAATTGGCATGTAATCTTATAACAGTCTTACTATATATCTGTAGTAGCATCAGACTACTCCCCTTTAACAAAACCTGAACAGACCAGGAGTGAAAAGCATTTGTGGAGCTCCTACAGAAGCAGAATCATCTGGAGGTTAACATCAGGGTCAGCTGCTGAAGCCAGAGAGAAATGTCTGAAAAGTTCATGTGTGTAGCTGTTTAATTAACCTTTCATTCTTTCCCTCATGTCTTGTTTGTTTCTGTCTTTCTCCTCCTCCTCCTCCTCCTCCCTCCTCCTCCTCCTCCTCTCATAGGATGGCTCCAGAGGTGGCAGCAGTAGAGAGGAAAGGAGGTTACAACCAGCTGTGTGATATCTGGGCTGTGGGCATTACTGCAATAGAGCTGGCTGAACTCCAGCCTCCCATGTTCGACCTGCACCCCATGTGTGTGTGTGTGTGTGTGTGTCTGTGTGTGTGTGTGTGTGTGTGTGTGTGTGTGTGTGTGTGTGTGTGTGTGTGTGTGTGTGTGTGTCTGTGTGTGTCTGTGTATATGTGTATTATAACTGTGAAAGTGTGTTGATAGCAGAGTGGAGACCTGCATTCAATGTTAAGCAATGAAAGGATGAAAACGAGATTTGATTCTTCCCACATGTGTTGATTAAAGTAAAGATGTTCCATCAGTGTTTAAAACACTTTATTTTCTCAGAAGGTATATTTTCATTTAAATGAGTGTGTCCTCAGTGAATTTATCAAACCTCCTATGATACATTCATCATAACTGTGTGGTTTCATCATCATGAATCAGTATTCTGCTGTAAAGACTCGGGGTTGAGTCTTCATCTCTCTTCTTCCTCCTCAGGGCTCTCTTCTTAATGACCAAGAGTAATTTCCAGCCTCCGAAGTTGAAAGATAAAGTCAAGTGGTGAGAGAACCAACCAGTGCATGATTTCTTTCTCTTATCAAAGCTTCTTTCAAGGCCTAACGATGAACCCTTTCTCTCTTTTTTTTCATCTCTCCGCTGGACGACAGGACTAATAACTTCCACCATTTTGTCAAACTGTCGCTCACCAAGAACCCAAAGAAGAGGCCCACAGCGGAGAAGCTGCTGCAGGTGAGCAGTGAAGCAACATATTCACAATTCTTTAAAACAAACAGGTTACAAATCCTAACTCTACTGTTATTATCGGATACTCACTGCAGATTGGAACATTTACACAATAAAGCTCATCATTCTTAGAAAAAGCAGGAATTTCTCATTGTTAGAAGACAAATATGCTTTTTTTGTTTTTGTGTATCAAGTTTCACGCCAGAAAACAGAATCAGAAAACAGTGAAAAGTAACATTGGTTGCTTCTTTATTATAACAAACTTCTGCTTTACTATTTCAAACACTGAAACCAGAGTTGGTGATTGTTGGAAGTGTGTAACGTTTTGTTTCTGTCAAGTTTGTTTTACATTGATCAGTGAGGTTTTTTGTCAATGGAGTCTGGTAGCTTTGAGGAGAGCATATTAACATTTCACATCTTACACTGAGAATTAAGGGTTTATTTGAACCAAACCAGAGTTGGTTATTGTTGGAACAGCGGATAGACTAACAAAGATGGTTTAAATGAGCTTTATTTTGTTTCTGTCGAGTTTGAATGAAGTTTGTTTTAATGATCTGAGAGGTAAAATGAGTTGTTTTGTACGTTCATAAATTATAATAATGGTCCAAATCCCTGTTGTTTTTTCTTATTTTATATTAACTTCAACGTGCCACATAGCATCGCACCAGAAAAAAGGTGTGGTGATTATCGCGTCCACTAAGATGTCGTGTTTCCATCACTGCTGATTGATTTTGTCTGATTTTACCCTTTATCAATAAAGAAAAAAGCCAGATGTTTGTGGGCCTTTTGTTCAGTGAGAAAGTGGATTTAGTCAGTGTAGTTTGAACAGAGAATGACTATGTAACGGATATAAAAAAGAAGTAACCACCGTTACATTTTCACTGTTTACTAACCCTGTTTTTAGCTGCATTTGTGACATTGAACGCAACAGTTAAAAAACAGAAGGCTACTTGTCTCCTATTTCTAGCAGGTTTTTGCATAAATATTGGTGTTAAAAGTGTAGAAGACAGCTCTGATTAACAGTGATTTTAGTTATTTTTCAAGCAAAAAAACTAATATCTGTCCCAGGCTGAGACGCTATAATGATTATCTAGAATAAGTGGAAACCTTTGTGCTCTCGATCAGACGTTTAAAACAGCTCTCCCTCTCCCTCTGTCGTCTCCCAGCACCCTTTCGTGTCGCAGCCTCTCAGCAGGACGCTGGCGATCGAGCTGCTGGACAAATCCAACAACCCCGACCACAGCACCTACAACGACTTTGACGACGACGACCCTGAACCAGAGGTAACCTTTGACCTTCTCAGCTTTGAGTGTCACAGACCTCGCGGACCGAGAAGTGATCAGGTCTTTTGCTGGATCTCGTTTCCTTTCCTTCCCTCCTAATCGTGCACTTCTATCTCCTCATTCAACCTCTGGCACATTGTGACTCATCTTACTGCCTTTGTCCCTCTCCTTCTTTCCTTTCCTTACCTTCCTTGCCTCTTCTCGTTTCACTCTTCTTGGCTTTTATCTTCTCCTTTCTTCCTCTTCCTCTTTCCTTCTTGTAGCGTTTCTCCTTTCTCTTTTCTCTCTTTCTCTCATTTTCTCTTGTCTCCTTATCTCCAACCCCCTTCTTCTACCTCCTCCTCAGTTTAAGTACAGGGGTCATTTCTTACCCATAAGCCCCGGCGCTCGGCGTGCGCCCCGTTTCGCGGCCCGTAGGAAGGTACCAGTTTGGGCTGCGGTGTCTGCAGTGATGTGGTTCTAACACAAACTGGACTGTCACAGGACTGAATGAAAAGAGATTCACTTCAGTGTCTACTGGTGTTGTCATGGAAACGGCTGATGGATTACATCATATTATGGCAGTTGCATAGTTAGTTCAACATGCCAGTGAGCACTTTTCTTTAACGTGGTTATTTTAAAATAATTATGACCTTTAGAATTACATGATTCTAAAATCACAGTTTGAGTTACCTTTATTCAAAATTGTGGAATATTTTCCATTTAGAACACACTGCAATTTATTTGAGTACGGCTGTATATTGTTATTACTACTCTCAGAAATACCTTTATTCACTTTCTCGCCAAGAGTTAGACGAGAAGATCGATCCCACTCTCATGTCTGGAGGGAAAAGAGACAGTTTGACTCCGTCCAAAGGAAACAGAATCCGACCTCCAGCTCCTCAAAGCTCACTAAATGACGCTTTATATCTAGCTGGGTTAATTATCCCTTAACTTTCTGAACCCTAAAAACCAGCAGCAGGATTAAGAAGCATTTTTTCTATTAAATCAAATTGCCAAAACTACCCTGTTTATCAAAGCCAGAAGCTGTAACCTCGATTATCGTCATTATCGTCAGATTTTTATCTTTCTGACGGTCTTTGAACACATCATGTGTGCTGAACGCTTCTGTCAAAAAGAGCAATCGAAATAGGGATATTTCATTGAAAGTATTTTATTCTACGTGTCTCATTTAACATTCCGCCACAAATAAACCTTTTGCTTTAACCAGATTCTGTAAAAAATATTAAATCCTGAGCTCCTCAACGCAACTATGAAGCCATGATTGATTCAGCTGAAACCACAGAATTGAAGCTGTAACTGACATTAAACTTTCTAGTGACAAAAAAACTGTCCTCACTTCCATGACAACATTATGGCTCCATCTTGGCTGAACCACAGCAGATCTCTGAACGTCAGCTTTCATTCTAGTTCTGTGGCGGCAGATCGCCCGTAAAGAAACGGCTCAATTCATGAAGATGGCTACCAAAGTGTGACATCATCACCCTCCTTTAGAATAATGCATCTGAATCCTGTTTCATGTTGAGTGGACAGAGCCTCTTCTCTTCTGCAGTGTGTTGCTCTGTTGTTGTAGAAAACACTCCATGTTGTTACAAAATCTTGTCAGATTCATGGCTCGGCCCTCAGACCCCTGAGCACAGTCGCCCAGACCACAATTGCTCAATTTGGCCGACTGCAAGAAGCATGAAACCAGTTTAAACCAACATCCAGGTCAAATCCCATTGGCTGACAAATAGTGTTGAGATTGTGGTTTGTTTTGTCAGAAATGTTTCTTACCAAAAACCTGGCTTCAGTCCATTTGTGCCCAAAGACAATATTTAGTGTGAGAAGATAAATGCCACAACTTTCATTCTGATTGGTTTAAAATCTTTAACTCTTGATATGGACAAACTTTTGGAAAGTATCTAATGATATATAATAGTATAATAATGTAGTAAGGAATATATATTGTATATCTATCACAGTACAGCTTTGATTTTTAGATCGACATGAACAATCACACTTTTATAAGTAATCAGTATATTTAAAAAATGAGGAATAACGCTAACATAACAGCTTAATTCAATTCCATATTACATTTTGTTTTTACACATTATAAATGTGAATATCTTGGATATTCAACTTAATGAGTTCATTAATACCAAATACTTGATGGTGCTACTTGTAGAGGGATGCAGACATTGTTTATCATTCTTTATTTAGTCTTTTGGCTCATAATCTTTCCCCTAAAAATAATGAAATATATAGAAAAAAGAACAGCGTCCCATCATGTGCCCAAATATATAAATTAAAGTATGATCTGAAAAACTGTCTTGATTTTGAAAATATCTTCAGAGTGGAGAACACTTGGAACTTTTAGGGAAAATATTTAAACCTCAGTGGAACAGCAAAGTCGGCCCATCTGTTGGGGAGTTTTTACCCGGCTGTGATTAAAAGATGAAATATTTTCACCATTCGGCAGTTTTGAAACACAGGATACAGATTGCATTATGAAAAAGGTGGGTGAGTATTTAAATATGTCAGTTATGGAAGCCATCTTCATCTACTTTGCCGTCACAAGTACTAACTGTTTGTGTTATAAGGTTTTAAATGTATCTATTAGTGGATCTGTGCTAAGAATGTGGCTTTGATAGATGCATTTCTTGTGTCTTGGTTTGTCTTTGGTGCTTTTCCAGCATGGTTTGAGGTTGCTGTGGATTTCTTTAGCTTCTTAAGATTAAATGGAGTGTGAATACTTCTGTGTCTCTGTGTACTGTGGTTTAACCTGTGAATGAGCAGTTGTACCGTATAAACATAAACGATGTGGTCATGAACCATTACTTTACCTCTGTTATTTGTAAAGGAAACCAACGGATTTGACCAAATAGACTAAATGGACCTCATGTAAGAACATGTAGATATTCTCATCTTAACTTCAAACGCTCTGAGCTTCAGATAGCTGTTTAAACCATAAACAATGACGAATGACACCTGTGTGTAGATGAGCATGCATTCTGTAAATTAGCATAATTAATGCCCTGATAATACCTACACTTCCTGCCCCATATGTGCTATATTGAAGTCCTGCTTTTGGAGATGCAAAAAGGAAATTGTATTATTTTTAACAGCTTCAGCCACTTCAGCCCAGAATGAAGAGAGCAGCTAAAGTGGTAAATAACAAGAGCTGTAAATATTCAGTATTGATATTTTTACACAATAGCACAAATAGCCAATTTTAAATGAATGGTGATATTGTTAAGTTATAGGAATACATTTAGAATTAAATCAGCCTATAATTCAAACAGGATAATGTCAAAATAAAATAGCTTCTAAGTATTTAAATAAACATCCATAGATGGTAAAGCTCAGGCTTGGATAACAGCAGACTAGTGTCACATGACCCCTAAAATTCAAACTATGAGAGTAGTGGTGAATGCGGCGAGTTCTCCTGAATCACTCGTATAACCACTTAAAATCACATGTTCCTTCAAACGGTTCCTGCTTAAGGAGGAATGTACTCTTATGGAAAGGGTCTGGTTTAGAGATCCAGTGATCGGTTGATGCAGAGGCAGTTGTAGTCAGCTGTTTTCCAGATGGGTCACCTCTATTAAAACATGTGATCCGGTCAATGCATGGCAACTCATGAGGACAGTTTCAACACCACGTTGCCAAGGAAAGTCTGTGTTTTCCCCGTCGGCCGTGTTGCTATGTTTTGGTTGTCTGGTTGCAGAGTGCAGCTGTCTGTTTTGCTGTGTCATCAAATGCTACAGGAAATAGCAGAGGGATTTTTTTTTAGAAGCCCATTGTAATCGTCTCAAGTGCCGTGTGTTAACTACTCCACTGTGTATATCCTTTGAACTCCTATTTGACTGTGTGTGTGTGTGTGTGTGTGTGTGTGTGTGTGTGTGTGTGTGTGTGTGTGTGTGTGTGTGTGTGTGTGTGTGTGTGTGTGTGTGTGTGTGTGTGTGTGTGTGTTGTTTCTCTTCCCTGATAGTCTCCGGTCTCTGTTCCTCATCGGATCCGTTCCACCAGCAGGAGCGCCCGGGAGGGAAAGACGCTGTCGGAGATCAACTGTGAGTTCATGCAAAAGGTCAACGTGAATAAATCTCACGCTCAGTCAGAAAAGCTCCCTAACTACACTTTGGTTTTTTTCTGTTTTCCTGCCTTTCTCTGCCTTTCACTTCCTGTTTCTCTCAGTTGGTCAGGTGAAGTTTGATCCTCCACTCAGGAAGGAGACAGAGCCTCATCATGAACCGGTGAGTTTAGTAGCTTTGGTGTATGTTTGTATGAATGAGAGAGAGAGAGAGAGAGAGAGAGTCTGTTTGGTTGTCACATCACCAGTAAAGCATGGCCGATCCTCACCCCGACCGATCCATGTGGTTCTCAATCTGTGTTGAACCAAACACGAAGCCCATCCACTTAATGGTTTCAGGATCTTTTAGCTGGTAATGGATGACATCCCACTGATTAAGATCAGAGTGTCTGGGTTCTTCTTTAGGGCCAGGGTGAGGATCTCAGTAGAACAGCTGCTCCTTTATTTTGAAAAGCTTCAGTTGAGGCCTCTGATCAGGGTGCCTCCTAGCTTCCTTCCTGTGGAGGAAATCTGGGCTTGTCTAAATCAGAGGAGACCCCTAGGATAAAACCAGAACATGCTGGTCCCACCAGACCCAGAAAGCCTCAGGACCCCCCTGTTAATGCTGGACAACATGGCTAGGGAGAACAACAAGCAGCAGAATGAAGAGGGTTGGATGCATAAGAGGATGTTCACATGTTGAGTCTAAAAACAACAGACTGTATATAAGAAGTGGACGTAGTCATCGTGACGTCACTCATTGGTTTGTGGACAGATGTTTTGAAGCCTTGAATTCTTTGATTTCGCCGTCGCCATCTTGGATTTTGGCCGTCACCATGTTGTTTTTCTGCTACCAATGAACACAGGAGTGATCATATATGGACTGAGGAGGAGTGATGTAGAGACGCCGTATACGTCTCTGGTGTGGACCTGTCAATCAGTGTGTAGCCCCGCCCTAAAGCATCCCCTGCTTTATGGTCTGTTTGACTCTAAATGGAGCATCATTTACTAAATGAACATCATGCTGTATTGAAGAAGACTTGAAACTAGAGATTGAGACCATAAACTCATGTTTACAATGTTTACTGAGGGAATAAATCAAGAGAGAAGTAGAGTCATTTTCTCATAGACTTCTATACAAGCAGAGGAGTCGCCCCCTGGTGGACAGCAGAGAGAATGCAGGTTTAACACATGAAACTTTGGCTTCCCTCAGCAGAACCGTAGGTTCCCGCCTGCCAAAAAACGCGTGAAGACGCAAGCCATGCCACTTTTACAATTTACCCAAGGTGCTTTGGGGGTTGCGCTGCACACTGCAATGATGATGAGTAATCCTCACTGACTAAACTAAACAAAGTCATGGCAAAGATAAATGGATTTCCATTCCCTCACAGTAGCTTTCCTTCTCCAATCGTCTGTCAGTTTAGCTGACCTTTAATCCAGATGTTGTGACGTCTTTGGACAGCAAGGGTGAAGCAAGTAAAATAATCCCTGGCACAGATAGTAAAGCGACATGTGAGCGGCCCCTAAAGCAGTAACCGTCCCCTTCTGTCTTCGGCCTGGTGGTGACACTGACTGACAGCCAGAGAGAAGCCTTCGACAGCTTCAGTGCTTTAGTTTCTCCTAATGTGATTGATAGAAATGTAAGGGCAGATGTTTATATTTCTAAATGCCAGCTCTTGGCATAAAACACTGGTTATTGTGTATTGTTTGAGCTGGTTGGTATGTTTGATTCTCTAGGAACTTAAGCTGGTTCTGCTTTTGCCTATTACTTCTAAAACTTGTGAAAGTGTTTGCTTGCTTGTTGAAAAATGGGATGGTGCAGGGTTCACACACAATCACAATCGTCTCCTTAAAGTCCTTCACTCCCTCACACTTTTTCTGTCCTTCCTTTGCACTCTGAACTCCCTTTTTGTATTCCTCCTCCCTTCAAGTTGGCAGAGAAAGTCCTAATCCTAAATCAATTTATCCTCCAGTTTAGATTCACGTTATGAGACCTGGTAGATGTTTGAGATACTCGTATGCATTCATCCATTTGTCCTTCAGTTTCTGATCTCTCCTTGAGAGTAATATGATCACATGGGGTCTCTGTCTGTCTTGCTGACCAGTGTGGTTTGTAGCCGTCCATTTAGGATTACAGTGCTCTATGTAGCATTTAAAAATCAATAATGCTAATATTGTTATGTATCAATAACGTTATAACAGCAGCATTTTTGTGGCATCTTTCCTGATAAAGAGACCCTGGCAAACACAGATGGTGCAAAGAGTCTTAATACTAATCACCCATAGCAACACTCAGGAGCCTGGATGAGGAAACAAGTGGTTAAATTCAAAGAAATACCACCAAGAATACCAAGGAATGTATCCAAAGGGAGCTAATGGCGAGCTGCAGGAATGATTCCTAAAACCTGGAAATGAGTCAGCGTTTCCCTCGTCTAGAAGTCAGCGTGTTCTCTTGATGTGTGTGTTCACATGTTGATATAAGGTCTGTGTAACTCAAGCTGAAGAGATTTTAAAGTTTTGTTCTGCAATATGAAATATAAAATAGAAGCTTAAAAAAGGGTCTAAATGAGACGACTAGACTTCATCACCACTCGTCCTCCTTTAGTTTAGTGGTGGAGACGTGAAGTCATGTGACCGTGGTGGTTCCTTTATAAGCTAACGTTAGCTTTTTACTTCTGCTGGTTCACGCTTCTAAAATCATTGATTTGTGAAGATTATCTTGATGAACGAAACCTGCAAAGTATCACAAACTAGATTATTTAAATAATAAAAATGGATAAATCCCATTGGCTTTTTGTCAAGTGAACCGCTGCGATGGCAACTTCCTGTTTGCTGCAGATATCCTTCATTCCTGCAGTATTCTATTGTGTCATTTGTTCGCTGATGGAGGCTACACAAAGCTATTCAAATTAATTTAATATTGTTTAAGCTTCATGTTGCACCAATGATAAATATCAATGTAACTTATTAATCTTTCTCTTCTCAGTTTTTCTGATTTTTAAACTCACATCTACCCCGGTTTCCTCCCCTCCCTCCATCTATCCCCGATTCATCCAACCTCCTCAGATTAATACTCCTGTATCTCCTCTGTCTTGCCGATTCAGACTTCAGAGCCCATTTTTTGGCCTTAATCCATTTTTTCATCCATCGTCCTCTCTCTTGCATCAGTGTGTCCGTCCCCCCCGTTCCCTCCATCAGTCCAGGTTAATGTATTAACTGAGGTCTCTCTCGCTCTGTCTTGCTGACCAGTGTGAATCTGAGCCCTATCTGGACTGTGTTGAGGAGCTCTACTATACCGCGAGATCTAATCTGGTAGTACTCTTTCTATCTGTCTCTCTCTCTCTCTCGACCTCTCCCCTGTCCACCTGCTCTTTTTTTATTTTCAATCTGTCATCATCTCTTTAACCTTATGTCTTCTTTTTTTAAACACCTCTGTCTTACTCTTCATAATATTTCTCTTTCATTCGTAATCTTTTTCTGAAGGACAAGTCCTTGTCCTTCCTTTTGGCTCTCTTGCTTTCTGAGCCCTTTGCCGTCTCTTTTTATTATTTATATTTTTCATTTTCCAGACTGCTGATTGTTTTGGCTGCTTCGTGTCCAACATGTTTTTTGTGTTCATTTCCACAGTTTTGTTCCATCTATTGGGGCCCTTCTCTCTGTTACTGTTCATTATGTTCTTCTCTTTCCAACCTTTGGCTTTGGCCTCACTAACTGGTGTTGTAGTTGTCATGGTGATAGGAGTCCGTAGTGATGTTGTTGTTGTTGTTGTTGTTGTTGTTGTTGTTGTTGTTGTTGTTGTTCTTCTTTGTTGTTTTCAGATACATAGGTTCAATACACACACATTCACACAATCAAAATTGTGAATCTTTCTTTGTGTGTTAAATGCACAATGAGAGGGATTTGTTGCTTTTTGTAAACACAAAGTTCAAAGTTGGCCCCGCCTCCCCACCGGTAGAAAGCCAACCACAGGTTCACTCCCGTTTTGAACAAGCTTTTTCTCGCTATACTTGGGGGTATTATTGTAGCTTCCTCTTGGATTCGTGCATTCCATCTAGTACCTATAAATCGTTCCATTTTTATAACTGCCAGAAACGTCCTGCACACGGAAACATTTTCTGAAAAGGCAGAGTGCAGTTGAGTCTTTACATTAAATGGAAAATCTGACTCATTTAGCCTGTAATTATTAAAATAATGATATGACTAACACACACAAACAAAGAAACAAAGGTTGAAAGTCACATTCAGTTACTGTGATAAATCACAATGAGAAGTTGGCCCCGCCTCCCAAGCAGTAGAAAACCAAACCCAGATTTACTCTCGTTTTGAACAAGCTTTGTCTCGTTATATTTGCAAGTTTTTTTCCTGCACTTGGTCCGCCATTTTTGTAGTTTCCTCTTGGATGCGTGCTTGCAATCTTGCACCTTTTTAGATCACTTCATGTTTATAGAGTTTGACGGACAGAAACATCCTGAACACAGCAAGATGAAATGAAAACATAAGAAAATGTTTAGGTGAAAATCCGACTCTTTATTTGCCTGTATATATTAAAATGAACACACAAACAGAGACAAAGGTCGGAGGTCAGATTCAGTTATCGAGCTGCACATCTGAAGGCTCGTAGTGCTGCAGTTCCTTGCTTGAAAGAAAATTTGAACGCAAACATTCCTACTTCCACAACTTATGAACATACACACTCAACCTTTTAACACTTTCTATCTTGTTCCTGATATGTGTTTGATCTTTCTCTCTACAGAATGTGTCTTTCTTCCATACATTGCTGCTTCTGTGTCCTCTAACCTCTTTACATCCTCTAGTCGACCAGAGCGGCGAGGCCTTTTTTCATCCTTGTGTCTGTATGATCTTTGTCTGCAGTATTTGTGTTTTTCCTTCTGCATGCTTGTTGCGTAATGTCAGTATCTTTAAAAGTGTTTTTCTGACTGGATGCTCGTTCACATTGTGGCTTCATGTAATAGAGAATGGTGCTTATTGTCAATCTAAATCAACCTGCACCTGGAAGCAGCTGCAGGAACATTAAACTATACGAGTAATGAATCACGATAATTAAATCCAGCACTCATTCAAACAGCTCTGAGTTCTCTTTCATTCAGGTTTAGAATGAAACACTTTTCTGACGCACCTGACTTCACATTGATGATTCATTCTTTAAATTGAACTGAACTGCTATTTTCCAATCATAGCTTAGCAACAGTAACTAGGCACTGCCATGCTCTGGATATCTCCACTCTCTGAAGCGGTGTGCATGAGGATGTAGAACTTAAAGAGTTTGAAGAGTGGTGTCCATTTTTAAGCCTTTCCAAAAACAAAAACACAAATGTGTTTATCTGCTTTAAGCATCCGTCACCAGCATGTCTTGTGAACTATTTAACAGTTACTAGGTATAAGTAGCACATTGACTTTCTAGGTTACATTATAGGGCTGAACAGAATGAAGCTTTGAATGTCGGTTGTCATATTTTCAAAGGAAAAAAAATGATTTTGTGTTGTGGTTCTTTAAATGTAATGTATGGTGCTGTTAGACTGCTGTAATCGATGGTGCTGTTAGACTGCTGTAATCGATGGTGCTGTTAGACTGCTGTCAGTAGATGGTGCTGTTAGACTGCTGTCAGTAGATGGTGCTGTTAGACTGCTGTCATGTATGGTGCTGTTAGATTGCTGTAATTCATGGTGCTGTTAGATTGCTGCTAAACTACTTAATACAGTTGCTGGCCTCATCCAGAACAAACAGTTTTTTTGACTACTTGTTTTTGAAAGGCTAAAAGCCAACAAATACGGATTGAAGCTGAGTATTTTGTTAGATGTATTCATTTCCAAAATTCACAACATGTCATTATCTATCTTTTATCAATCAATGTTGACTTTTACTGGAGTTACTGGAGATGTTTGGATCCCATGAGTTGGCCACAATGTGAACTCAGCAAGAGTCAGATCTATTGAAACAGACATAAACACAGTAGTCAAATGCTCACTGTGTTTACTTGTGTATGACTGTGGTTATGAAATGATGTTAGTGAGTTTTACTGGGGATTTTATTATTCTAGCAGCCACCACTGCTGCTTCAGTAGCATCCCCCTGCAGTCTTTTGCATATTTAACAAGGTTTCAGTTGTTTTATGTTGCACTTGGCTCCAGCACTTTATGTCCCTGGAGAAATCAAATAAAGTAGCACCTACTTCAATGAGCTAGTTATGAAGTATTATGTCACAGTACTAATGTCATTTGTCTGTCTCGTAGGACTTGCAGTTGGAGTACGGACACGATTCACCAAGTCTACTGGGAGGAAACAAGTAAGTCATTTACTGTCCTTTAGTCTCTCTTGTTTGAGATGTGTGAGCTGTTCTTTGTAAGCAGAACGCTCAGGTCCAGATCAGGGCAAACTATTTCTCAAGCATGTATATTTCCAATCTCAGTGAATAAATTATTATTGTTTGATAAAATGAATTGTCTTTTCTCTTTATTTGCCTGACAAACAGGAGTCTTCTCAAATCGGTGGAGGAGGAGCTTCACCAGAGGTAAGTCAGACGCCGTTCATACCTCGATCCACTAAAGGGCCTCTTGATTTGCTGGTGTTCTATCCACGCCCACCAATCACTGTTAATGGCAACGACTAATCGAGCCAATCACGCGGCACTAACGCTGTAACGACTTCAGGCTTTCACCGCTCTCAGCATTTTGGATTCTTCTGGGTTTTAATTTTTCCCCTCTGCTGCTTGCTTCACGCTTTGATGTCATCAGGAGAGAAAGGCTGCGCTTCATAGGAGCTTCCTGCAGAGCACGGCTTACAGACACACACACACACACACACACACACACACACACACACACACACACACACACACACACACACATATGTGTGTATACACAGTTTCTCCTGCAACAGCTGCAGCTAAGTCAATGTTTCATCAAATATATTATCTTCTAGATCATGTTGAAATAAACGTGTTATATTCTGTTAGTCTGTTGACTAGAAACTGAAATGTTAGGTAGTTTGAGTTGCTGCCAGTTTTTGTTTGTCTTTGTCTCGTTTGGAGGACCGATGTGATAGTAGAGTAGATGACAGTCTTTGAGGTTTTATCATCAGGACATGTCACCTGTTTACAGACGTTGGTATAATGCTTTTTTTTTTCTTTGCGTATACATGTGCCAGATTTGGTTGTTAAGCGTCTGACAGGTTCTAGTTTTGTCATAGCAGTTTTTTTAAATCTTACTGTGTCTAAATACAAGAAAAAGATCAATTTGTTGCATTGAATTTGGGGCTTTTAGCTGAATGCTACGCATGTACAATATATTCACCTTTTTATTATTATTTTTATTAAAGATCTTGAGAAGTTGGCCATTTGGAAAAGATGCCGTATTCCAAGAGAAACAGGCTTTGTTATTACTCTTAATTTTCAAACAAAAGCAGATGTTCAAATAACGGCTTAGTCTGAAGAAACAAATATAAGGCTTGTTTTAAACAAAGTGAGGGGTAAAATCTCCAAGAAGGAGCGTGATATCCTGCTATGAAAACGATCTCATTCTCTTTTAAAAATAATGCTGTTTTTATTCACAAATTGATTTCAATCGCTTTTACTTTGAGCTCTTTTCATCGTTGTAAAGCTGCTGTCAGTGAAATTAAGTTTTCTTCTTTCAGAATAAAGTTTTATTGCCAAGTTGTTTTACACATACGTGGAATTCACCTTAGGGTTTGGTGCAAACAATACACATATTAAAGAGGACATAAAACAATAAAGCAAAGTACTGCAACAGTCAAGACACATAGATACACGATAGAAAAGATTATGCTTTTAGAATATAACTGTTTTAAATGAGGGAGCTGCACAGTTTTGTGCAAAGTTTCACAATATGAAGTATAAATAGAATGTGTGCAATATAGAGAGATATTAGTAGACAAAAATGTACTTCCAAAATGACCATTACTATAATTTAGATTTGATTTAATATTCAGCTAAACAACATTTTAAGCTTCAATGGAAAGCCGAAATTGTGATTGTTCAATATTTGATTAATTGTGCAGCCTTACGTTAATTAAAGGCAGAGACACAGATGTGAAGACGCTGAACAACTGCAGATGTTTCACATAAAAAAAAAAACTTCCAGTTGCTTTGAAAGGCAGGACCCCTCCCCATTCTGTTAGACTTTTACTTTGAAAAAAACCCTGCAGGAAGTGTTGAGTTTCATTGACAAGAGCTTTATGCAGATGAAAAGAACGGGAAAGTGGCAGCAGATTATCAAACAGGAAGTTGTCCGACTGTAACGTGATTAAGAACACTCGTAAAACATGGGATGTAAACTGTGGATTGGACTGATTCGAGGTTTCTGTGTAGAGGAATGTGTAGATCTGTGAGGACTGAACAGGTTTAAACAGCTGAGATCACGTTTCAGCCTATAGGACGGATAAAACATCGATTATCGATTTTGTCTGGATTCTTCTCTTTTGTTTTGATCCGTTCAGTCCTGTCAGGGTTCAAAGGTCAGAGGTAGTTTGTGGATGAAGCCTCACTCAGATCTCCCTCCCCTGTCCCTTCTTCCTCCATCCTCCTCCTCTTCCTCCTGTTGTCATCCTCTACCTCCTTTGCTTGCTCCCTTAATCCCTCCCTCCTACACCCTCCCTTTCTCAACCCTCTATTTCAACTCTCCCCTTCCCTTTTCCTCTCTTACCCTCCCCCCTCCTCCTATCTCCACCTCCTCTCCCAGGGGCCATGTGGCACACTTAGGGGATGATGATGATGAGGATGATGGTGCAGATGATGATGAAACTCACACTCAGTAAGTTCTCCCCCACAGTCGGCGAGCCGGAAGCCTTTCACCCTCGCCTCCCCGTCCGTTCCTCCGTCCTTTCTCAAAGAGGGAGGGAGGGAGGGAGACGAGGAGGAAGGCTTCCTGTCTCTGCCACAGTTTCATCAAACGCATTTCTATGCAGCACACCACCGCCATCACGCCACATACGCCACCTGTGTTTGTGTGTGTTTTCTGTGCCATTACTTCTGTCTTGTGTGAAGTTAACCTGCTACTAACAGTAACCCAAAAGAAAAAGCTTTCTGTTTATTCTACATTTCGCCTCCAGACATACACGGATTTAAAGGGAACATTAAAGCTACATATTCACCCAGCTACACGAGAAAAATCTAGCTCGTCTCACATTTGGCTGAAATCAGAAGTTTTTGACGCCTGCAATGTGAGCTCTGGCTTTAGCTTCAGTGACCCTGCTGACCTTGACATCTTATCTGCTGTTGTCTTGTTTTGTTCTCCGCTCGCATCGCCATCTGTGTGCCTCCTTGCTGTGACTGTGTGCGTCTGTGTGTGTTTGTGTGTGTTTGTGTTCACGCCGTCCTCCCCTGCCTCTATAAAACTGTGTTTTTGGCGTCCAGCCTCATCCCTCATTGTGTAAAAGCCAATAGTCTGCGGTGGAGCAGAGCGTTCCACTGCAGTCAGAGAAGCCTCAGTACTTAGTACACACACACACACACACACACACACAGAGAAACAGAACCTGGTTATGACCACGTTGAACAATGTTTCATGACTAAGATCCCTTCAGAAATATAAAATGATTACCTCCAAATGTTTGCCTTTAGCTAAATCTAGCTGGCTTGTACATTAGCTATTATCAAGCTAGTATAATTTTTATGAAAAGAAAAGCATTTGTGATCTTCCGATACCATTATTTCCTTCCCAACACCGATTACCTGAGCGGGGAATTCCGTATATTATATAATTTTTTTTGTATTACTTTGTAGGCACGTGATATGATTGATATCACTGTTGTATATGCTGCCTCAGGTTTTTCTAAAACATGAACAAATACAGAGAATAAATGTCTTAGAACTTTATTTTATTATTTAGTTTTCTAGTGTTAAATATTGTCATATTGCTAACATGTTGCTAGCTCTGGCTAACGTTACAGTCTCCACTAGCACCTGACTGATCGCTACTGAGCATGTGCAACTCTGAACAGATTCAAGAGGTCTCACTCGTGATCATTTCTCTGTAGCTGATGATGGAGGTAGCTAACTAGTCAGCCATCATGCTTCTTTCTCATCTCTGTTCATAGTTGCACGTGCTCAGTACGGATCATGTAACAACTGACACGTGTTGTCGTTGTTTCTGTGAAGTGTAAATGAGCTGATAAATCATAATGATAACGTGATATCGGTATCAGAAAGACTCTCACGACTCATCTGTAGCTCAGTGTAGGCCACTGGATAGTGTGACAAATCAACCTGCTTTCCCTTTCAGACGCTCTTTCTGCCGGCTTTCTGCCCCCACATGCACCCGTCTTTTCGTTAGCACTCTTATCTGCTCTCCTGAAGGAGCTTCTTTGCTGTTTGCCGCCCACTAACATGCCACATTTCTAATTACAGCGCTTTTCCTAAACACTTAATGAGCAGTTATAATACATTAAGGGGATAAAACGTATATCTGTTCACCTCCATTCAACTGAATCACTGTGACTCATTTTCATTGGTGTTCCTTTAATTTGTGCTCGTTGTGATTGGCCCACAGCCGTTTGTGTTCTCTGATTGGTTGTCAGTCTGTCAGTCATTAACAATATATCTATGAGGCAAAATATCATAAAGTCTCTGTGAAAGCAGTGCTATTATTCTGTTTAACAAAAGAAAATATAGATAATGTGGAGAAGCTTTTAAAGTATTGTAGTAGTTAAAGAAACTGTCTGTTATCAGTCATTCAGTATCAGCGCTGCTTTTCTCAGAGACTTTAAACGCTCCATCTGTAGTTATTAATGATCTCTAGTTTGTCATTCTCACTCTGTATGTTTGTAGTTAACATTTTAAATGGAGTCGGGCTATGGTTGAATTTGTCATTTTGGAGCTTCTTTTAACATCAGATCACTACAAAAGTATAAAATACTACATCTAGTCTTGTTTGGATGCAAAGAAATAAAATGTATGTGAGAATAAACTCAGTCAAGACTTTTATGGTTTTTAAAAGAAGTTTGGATACTTAAATATGTGATCTTTTGCTTTAAAATGGCGAGTTAAACCAAAGCCTGAGTAGAGACATGTTGAAAACTGTATCTATTGTTTCCAGTGTAACTTTTGTTTGTAATAAATAGGAGTTTTTAGTTTATTTTTATGTGTTTTGTGATGCTGGATCTCAAATGTTCTCTTCTCTTGCTTCAGTAAATCCAACACTATCATGAGGCCGAAGGTCCCACCTCCTCTTCCTCCCAAGGTACGAACAATTTATTTAAAGGTTTATTTTGTAACGTGAATTCTGTTTAATGTCATTTAAAATGTGAAGACATTTTGGTTTATACTTTTTACTGTTAAATGCAAGAAATTCCTAAATAATGATGCTAAACACTGGTGTTCATATATTGTACAATGTTTTTATTTTTCAAATAACAAACAAATGATTCAAGCTCTTTGTGTTATGATACGGCAAAGTATTAGAGCCAGATATAAGGGAAACATTTGAGATTTTTTTTTTATGCATTTTGAGAATAAAGTCAAACTTTCAGTATTACTGAGAGGAAAAATATATCAAGAGTAGGAGAATTATTATTATTTATTTTTTCTTCATTTTCATCAGAATAAAGTCGAAATGTTGACAGTAAAGTTGAATAGTTCAGAATAAAATAAACATTTTGAGAATAAATAAAAATGTTGAGAATAAAGTTGAATTGTTCAGAATAAAATAAAAATGTTTAAGAATAAAAAGAAATTGTTGAGAATAAAGTAAAAATGTTGAGAATAAAGTCGAATTGTTCAGAATAAAATCAAAATGTTGAAAATAAATAAAAATTGTTCAGAATAAAAAAATGTTTAAGAATGAATAAAAATTGTTAAGAATAAAATAAAAATGTTGAGAATAAATAATAATATTTCAGAATAAAGTAAACATGTTTTAGAATAAAGTAGAAGATGTTGAATTATGAGAAATTGTGTTTTTTCTTCAGCCCAAGTCCATCTGCTCGTCCCAACAACCCCAGCAGCCGCAAAAACACGATGACAGCGAGGACGACGGCGGCGGGGGAGGGACCATAAAGCGCTGTCCGGCCCCGGAGACGGCGAGCCCCGCTAAGGCCGCCTCCAACGTCCCGCCGCGGCCTCCGCCCCCGAAGCTGCCGCCCCACCGCCGCAGCAGCCTAGGTAACGAGAGCCCGAAGCACGCGGCCATGGAGAGCTCCGCCCCAGAGGATGATGGGAGCTTTAGGCATTTCTGGGAGTGGCTCCACACGCCTCACACTGAGGAGGAGCTGGAGGAGGCATGGGAGGTGCTGAAGGAGGTGAAAGAGGAGCAGGATAAAGAGGAGGAAAAGGAAGAGAGTAAGAGCAGCCACCTGGTAGATGGGTAGACCAGACCCTGTCGTGTCCCCCCATTAGTCGGTCCTCGTAGTCTCGATTCTCTGTTCCATGAGTCCATTATTAACTCTGAAATCTCCTGTTTGTAGTTTCTTCCGTCCCATCAGCTCCTGCTCAATATCAGTGTTTGTCATTTTGTTTGTGTGATTGGTTGTTTAATCCAATCAATCAAAAGCTAGAAGTCTGCTACCTCCCCCCCCCCCTCCCTCCCTCCCTCCCTCCCTCCCCCCCCTCGCTCGCTTCCTAGGAGGAAGAAGGAAGAGGAGCAAACATCGTCCTGACGTTCTGTTCAGTTCTGATTCTCTTCATTATTTGATTCACAGATATATGTTCTAAAATGTAACTCAACAGTCTGATTGAACAGTAACCAAACTTAAATGAATACTTCTCTCTTAAAATGTTCAATTTTTTTATCTGTTACTCAACTTTTTGTTATCTTGAACCCTACGAGAAAACTTTTAATAATCAGAAATCAGAGAAAAGTCTTGGTGAAAAAGAAAGTTAAAAAACACTGAATGAGCAATTGATACTTTTTGTGGGTGAAGTATTCCTAAAAGAAACCACTTAAATTAAGGCTCTAGTTCAGACACTAACATTTATTTGCCTGTCTTGATCCGGCCATGAGAGATTGAAGATGAACAGAAACAAACTAATAACCGAAACAATATCCAGTATGATGTAGTACTTTGAATATTCCCAGCATTCCCATGTTGGACATTTTATAGAAGCCACAATTCTGTTAAATCTACCTTTTTGTATTTCCATGTTATCTCAGGTTAAATAAGTAGCAGCAGTTTGTCCGTCTGGTTCCTCTGTTGTTCTCTAGATGGATTGGTCGTTTGACAGATCTCTATTTGTGAGGACTCTGATTTCTTGGTTGACATTGTATGAAACCAGATTTTTTTACTCTGGAGATGTTAACTGAGGTGTTGGGGAGTTGAATCACAGAGATTATGATTATTTTAGTTACAAATTGTAACTATTGTATTGTTCTTGTATGTAAACAAATAGTCTGTCTGGAGCCACAATACGAGTTCAAAATCTTTAAAAAGCACTGATCAGACCACCGTTACCTGCAGAGGACGAGGATGGACGTCTGATCTCCAATCAGAACTCTGATCATTTCTGCAGACTGATGTTCTGCTTGTTGTCCAGATGTTGAGATGAACTGCTGCTGTTTCCTCCTTAACCTGTGAGGGTTTTTATTGTCCAGAGAAGACATTTGAGACAAAGACATCTCACTCCAGAACCGCTAACTCTGCATCGCATCAATACTCCGGGTTTTACTCATTTTAGCTTCCTGTTTTGAACAGAGTTTTGGGGGTCATCCTTATTTACCAGTCATTACTGATAGATATAGACTGCTCTCCTGCAGGTTGCATTCAGACCTCTGTTGGCTCATGACTGTATTTGATCCTCTGTGTTCTTCCTGCTGGCCTGCTCCCTCCCTCTCTGCTCCCACTAGTGTTTGTTTTCTGTTTGAGTTGAACTCCTTCGTGTCTCCAGTCCTGCAGATTTGATTGTTCTCATAGAAACAAACTCTGTGTTGCAAGCAGAGTCTGTTTCCTCACACTCTCTCTCTCTCTCTCTCTCTCTCTCTCTCTCTCTCCCTCACACACATTCAGTTTCTTGTGTTTCTCCTTTAAGCATTGAGTTTTGTGTCTCTGTTGTTGTAGGTAATGGGCTGAACACGGCTCCACATGGCAGTGAGAGGGAGAGTCCAGCAGAGAGACAGTCCACCATGCCCCCTAGTGTCCCCATACGGAAAGACAAGAAGGACGTTCCGGTAAGCAGACTCTTTGAAGACGTTCATGTGTCTGATCCTGAATTTAATGTTTAATTAGTATCCAGTGAGCCCATTACACAAATTGTCAATAACTGACGTAATGCTGTGGTGCAGATAAAAAAAAAAAGAACTTTTGTGAAGCCGGTCTGGGTTCAGATCCTTTTCTTAACTCTGGCATCTCCTGCTGCTCGATCAGCTGCACAAACAAAACAACAAAAAAACATGTATTTCTCAAAGCATCTCAAAGGGTGAAATGCACCTTTAACTGTGCTGCCAAACAATTAGCGTCTATGTGCTATTTGTAATTATCTAAATTATGTAACAAGCAGACATTTTCTATTTCTATGCAAATGAGCCTTGGTGCAAAAACAGTCCAATTAAAAAAAGATAAGCGCTGAGAGAAACACGCAGTTACACTCAAATTCTCAGCTTCCTTCAGAGAGTTGGTGGTGACCGAAGCACTTTTATAAGACGTGTAATGCCCAGAACTTACAGCAGTGACTTTAGACAAGTGAAGGCATCGTCATGCTCCGCTCCAACTCTTATATTTTGGAATGTAGCGACAGTTGAGTCATGAACAAAATAAATGAACAAAACTCCCATGTCATGTACATGTCAGTTTTTTTAAAACCAAGAAAAAAATGAATGAAAAAAGTTATTATAACAATGAGTTTGCAGGAAATTTTAACATTTGTAGGAATTGTTGATGATGTAAAAAATTAAGCAGTGTGTTACCAGGATCAGGTTCTGACTTTGTGTGTGTGTGTGTGTGTGTGTGTGTGTGTGTGTGTGTGTGTGTGTGTGTGTGTGTGTGTGTGTGTGTGTGTGTGTGTGTGTGTGTGTGTGTGTGTGTGTGTGTGTGTTTATCTGTCTGTCCTAGAAGCCAATCAGTAACGGTCTTCCTCCTACACCCAAAGTCCACGTAAGTACCCGTCTCTCTCTGCTCTGCTTTAGGAAACAGATGTTTTAGAGGTATTTTACACAGAAACGGAGATATGAGAGCGTCGACTTTACAAGAATTAATCATCATTTTTAACTCCAAACCATAATCAACACTTGGAGCGTCATAATCTGCAGAAATTCCATCAAATAATCAGAGTTCATCTGTTGACTCCCGTTCATTTGTCTCCGTCCTCCCGTTCACAGATGGGTGCGTGTTTCTCAAAGGTGTTCAACGGCTGTCCTTTGAAGATCCACTGTGCCACTTCCTGGATCAACCCCGACACCAGAGGTAACCAATAGGAAACCAGATCCAGTTACACCCGACCTCTTAAAGGAACTCAGTGTTGTCTAATGTCAGCTGTTGCTCTGCTCTAATAAATGGTGTAATGATGTCTGTTTGTGTTTGTGTGTGTTTCAGACCAGTACTTGATATTCGGAGCTGAAGAGGGAATCTACACGTTAAACCTTAATGAGCTGCATGAGACCTCCATGGAACAGGTGAGACTGGAGATCATACTGTTTAAGATAATAGTAATAAACTTTATGAAAATATAGTTTTCATCTTCTTTACATTTTGGTTTATACTTTTTACTGTTAAATGCAAGAAATTCCTAAATAATGATGCTAAACACTGGTAGTCATGTATTTAGCAATGTTTTATTTTTCAAATAACAAACAAATGATTCAAGCTCTTTGTGTTATGATACGGCAAAGTATTAGAGCCAGATATAAGGGGAAACATTTGAGATTTTAATAAAGTCAAACTTTCAGTATTACTGAGAGAAAAATATATCAGAGTAGGAGAATTATTATTATTTTATTTTTTTCATTTTCGTCAGAATAAAGTCGAAATGTTGACAGTAAAGTTGAATAGTTCAGAATAAAATAAACATTTTGAGAATAAAGAAAACATTTTTAGAATAAATTAGAATGTTGAGAATAAAGTTGAATTGTTCAGAATAAAATAAAAATGTGGAAAATAAATAAAAATGTTTAAGAATAAAAAGAAATTGTTCAGAATAAAATAAAAATGTTGAGAATAAAGTAAAAATGTTGAGAATAAAGTTGAATTGTTCAGAATAAAATAAAAATGTTGAAAATAAATAAAAATTGTTCAGAATAAAATGTAAATGTTGCGAATAAATAATAATATTTTAGAATAAAGTAAACATGTTTTAGAATAAAGTAAAAATTTGAGGAAAATATGTCAAATTTATGAAAATATATCATTGTACTAACACATTTTGACTTTATTCTCAAAATGCCAAATAGAAATAAATCTTGCTCATCTCATTTTTCCCTTCCACATGGCCCTAATCTTCCTCCTCTGTCTTTATTGTTCATGTGCTTCCTCTTCATCCTCTCTTCCTCGTGTCCGTCTGCAGCTCTTTCCTCGGCGGTGTACCTGGCTCTATGTCATGAACAGCTCTCTTCTCTCCATATCCGGTGAGCTACAACACGACTGCATGAGGGATATATTAGAAAGTTATATAGAAAAACTGTTCATTCTCATAGCTGGTTTACACATCTTGTATCTAAAGTGGACGTTATTCGTTCTTTACCTTTGCAGGAAAAGCGTCTCAGCTGTACTCCCACAGTCTGAGCGGTCTGTTCGAACAGGCCAGACAGTTACAGAAGTTACCAGTAGCCATTCCCACACACAAGCTGCCTGATAAGATGATTCCCAGGTAAACAGGAAGTCAAACATAACAGTCATGTACATAATAAGAGTATTTACCTTTGTGTTTAGTCTTAAACTATTTAAATTAAGGTGTTACTTTACATTATGAGTGATTTCTCTCTTTGTCTGTTTGTAGGAAGTTTGCAGTGTCCAATAAAATTCCAGACACTAAAGGATGCCAAAAGTGCTGCGTAGGTGAGTTTTTAGAGAAGTAGGATTTAATATTTTTTTGTTAAATACTGTAGTAGTACTGCTTGTTTCATAGCCGAACATAGAAACATGTGTATAATATAACAGTTAATACACCTGTAAATACTTAAAGCAATTATATATTGTATGTTTTACATTATATAAACATTTCACAGGTATTTGTGAGTTTAATATACAAAGGTTACTGATAGCTGGTGTTTGTCTCCATGCAGTCCGTAACCCGTACACAGGACACAAGTACCTGTGTGGAGCCTTTCAGTCCAGTGTCATGCTGTTGGAGTGGGTGGAGTCCATGCAAAGGTTTATGCTCATCAAGGTCAGTTTTGTATCGTTCATACAGTTTTTTTAAGGTTGCTCTAATGTCTTCTACGGTTAAAACGTTTGAAATTGTTTAAATTTTAAGCCCTAAAATCAAAAAACATGTCTTTAACCCTCTGAAGCCCAAAACCAAACGGTCTTAATGGTCAGAATTTCATCTTTCCAAGGATTGTTGAACACATTTGTGACGAATGCTTCAGAACAAAATTTGTGATATTTCATTAAAAAATAAAAACAAGATTTCTTCATGTGTCCTTTAAAATGCCGGCCCGTATAAACCGTTTACTCTAAACAGATTCTGTAAAAAAACATTAAATTCTGAACTCCTCAGTTCAACTATAAAGCCATGATTGATTCAGTTGACACCAACAGTCATGTGACAAAAATTCTATGAAACTTTGACTGAACTGCTGCTGAACACAGAGCAGAGAGGAGAGGCTGTAAAAATGTGAATATTCAATTAAGATATAACACACAGAGCCTCCATTTTTGTCTCCAACATCGGTATCACTTGTGGGCACTTGACATTTTTTTGGGGATATATAGATTCTATTGTTTTATCAATTTTTTTTTTTATGATTTATGTCATTAGAACTGTGTTATTCTGCACTAAAGACATGTTTGAGTTCCCTCTACTTCCTTAGAAAGGACTTTTAAAATGCAGTGAAAATCAAAACACCAGAAAGCAAAAAACAAGGGTTAAATAAAGTTATCAGCTATAGTGTCACCACTACCTCCTACTAGATGCAGATGAACCTGGATCTTTTTTCATTTATTGCACATCACAAGATTTATAAAACACTACAGTTGTCTATTTCTGAAGCTAGGACATTTGCTGACTTCCTGTCCCTTCATCTGCTTCCACAGAACATCGACTTCCCGCTGCCATGTCCGTTGGAGGTCTTCGAGATGCTGGTGGTCCCGGAGCAGACCTACCCTCTGATCTGCGTGGCGGTCAGTAAAGGCACCGAACTCAGCCAGGTGGTCCGGTTCGGAACCGTAAACCCCAACTCTACCTCCTCCTGGTTCACAGAAGCAGGTGAGAGCAGTGGGACCAGTTCTGTTACAGGAACTTATATGTACTGCTGTCAATCACAGTAAGCCCCGCCCTAAAGCATCCCCTGCTTTATGGTCTGTTTGACTCTAAATGGAGCATCATTTACTAAATGAACATCATGCTGTATTGAAGAAGACTTGAAACTAGAGATTGAGACCATAAACTCATGTTTACAATGTTTACTGAGGGAATAAATCAAGAGAGAAGTAGAGTCATTTTCTCATAGACTTCTATACAACCAGAGGAGAATCAGAAAGGTCTGTCTGACAGAAAGGTAAAGAGGTGAACATATTCTAAATATACTGTCCACTTAAACTGACATTGATTCTTTTCCACAACAGTTCATTACTTTGCTCCATCTATTGTAGTAAAACAGTGACTATGTCGGAGCACCTTTACACCTGTTCTCTCCCTTTAAACTAACCCTCAATGTGTTCTGCGATATTGTTGTGTTCAACATGGAGGCCAACATAACCCCTCGGTCTCTCTCTCTCTGCAGACACACCACAGACCTGTGTGATCCACGTCACTCAGCTAGAGAGGGACACCATCTTAGTCTGCCTCGACAGTAAGTTGCTCTTTTTAAACGCCATGTTTATCTCCACTGTGCCGCTTCCACTACCTGGATTTGACCTTCATCTCTCTCCACAGGGTGTATAAAGATCGTGAACCTCCAGGGCAGGTTGAAATCCAGCAGGAAGTTGTCAGCCGAGCTCACCTTCAACTTCCAGATCGAAGCCACGGGTAAAAGAAAAAAAAAGAGCCACACTTTTATATTTTAAATCACCCAAAAAAAGGACATAAATATAGAGACCAAAATGTCTTGTTGACATGCATTTCTTCCAGTGGATTTATACAACACAAGCTCATCTGTTCTTCATATATAAAGTCTTTGTTATTGTTTCTGTTTTTCTTTCCAGTTTGTCTCCAAGACAGCGTTCTGGCCTTCTGGAGGCACGGCATGCAGGGACGCAGTTTCAAGACCAACGAGGTGAGAAAAAACGTTGCCTTATGAAAGGGCGAAGTTGGGTTCAAGAGTACGGTTAAATAAGGTTAAATTGGTTACCAAGTTTGGCTCACCTGCTAAGTAATTTCTAAGCATGAAGAAGATGATTTCATAGATCTTTTATCACCACATCCTTTAGCGTATATGCAGGTTTTTCTTAATGCCGGAAAACACGCTAAAAACAGGCGATACCTTCTTCTCCCATTACCAGGAGATGAGTATGTCTTTGTTTTTTGTTTTTCTGGTGGGTCATATTTGACGTCACCAACACGCCAGAACACATTAAACTTGTTGTGGTGGTTCCTTCTTTTTTTATCTGTTACCATCAGTCTTTCCTTCAAAGTCCCAAAAGGGTCCAAGACGGTTTCGATGAGTTTTAAAACGTTTCTATTGAGTTTGAATGAAGTGTGTTTTTAAATCAGTCCTCGAGGTAAAATGACTGTTTTTGTCTGGTAGCTTTGAGGAGAGCATATCATTTCACATCTAACTGAGTGAATGAAAGGTTTATTTCAATTAAACCAGAGTTGGTGATGGTTGGAACAGTTTTATTTTGTTTCTGTAGGGTTTGAATGATCTGAGAGGTAAAAGGACTGTTGTCTGACTGGAGTTTGGGGGCTTTGAGGAGAGCATCTTAATTATATGTTTTGTACGTTCATAAATTATACTAATTGTCAAAACCTTCACTAGACTTCAAAGCTGCTGAATTCCTTAAATATAAGTGGATTAATTGGGCATGGTGTTGTATTAATACCTGCAAAAAAAATCACATGAAATTAACCCTAAATTAGCTATATATTTAATCATTACGCTACTCTAAATTCTCGTTGCGAGCTCTGACGTCTCCGTCTCTCTTCTTCATCAGATCACCCAGGAGATCTCTGACAGCACACGCATCTTCAGACTACTGGGATCAGACAGGTGAGACACACACACACACACACACACACACATCACATCATTCACATCACACACACACTCTCTGCTAACACCCTCTCTGATGTCTCACCACTGAAGACGTACCGACTGTAGAGATCCAGACACCGACAGAGGCCGCGCTCTGCCCAGGTACACCACGCTGCTCAGATCATGGATCAATCTCACTTTAAGACTGTGTGACAGGAGGAGAGTGTCTGATGGGAATTTAAGAACGGTTTTAAGTCAAAGACACCAAAATCATCTTTGTCTGCAAGCTCACACTGTTTAATCTGATAGAAGCGATATCACAAAATGAGAAAAATCAGTCAAATTCAGTAGATTCTGTCAGTTTTTTGTGAGGAACCTGCACAAAATATTATGATTTGAGCTACTTTTTGTATGGACTGGATGATTCTGGTGTCTTATTGTCTCATTTTGAGTTAAACGTGTGAATGTGTGAGCCTCTTAAACAACAGGGTTGGCCTTTTTTTTCCAAATAACAGGGCTTCTACAGGCTTGGATCGTATCCTGTGTGGGTTGTTTGCTGTCTCTACATATCGCTACAATAAAAAATCCTGGGTCTTGCTTTTTATATATTTATTCATTCCTGCCAGAGGAGGGCTGGGGCTGTTCTGTTGTCTGGGATTTAAAGGTGAAATAAGATAAATGTCAACTTCCCTCGAGGCTAAACTGGATGTTGTGTGTTTGTGTGTTTGTTTTTAGGGTGGTGGTGTTGGAGAGCAGACCGACAGACAACCCCACAGCCCACAGCAACCTCTACATCCTGGCCGGCCATGAAAACAGCTACTGACACACACACACACACACACACACACACACACACACACACACACACACACACACACACACACACGTTAAAACACTCTCTGTACCCACCACTAATGCAACGCAAGGGGGTGCGCAAACCGGGGGAGGGAGGAGGGGGGGAGACATACTCACACCCAACCCGTGTGACGGGGAGGACGGGGGGGTGATCCGTTGGTGGGTGCAGCAGTGGATTCCCCCGGTGGTTTTAAAATGCACCGCAGTGTTACATGTGTTTTAGTTAAAGCGTGTCGTAGTGGAGGCGGGGCTTAAAAAAAACTGCTGGTCTGAGGCCAGTTTGTGTTGAGACACCTGGGAATCCTTCCCACCTTTTACTGCACAGAAGTCTGACGTCAACACTACTTCTACTACTAGTCCTACACGTACTACTACTACTACTACTACTACTACTGCTACTGCTACTTGCGCTAAAGCTTCACTGAAGAGCCATCTTGCACAGAAATCCTTCATCGTCTCCTTCTTCCTCCTTCCTTCCTTCCTTCCTTCCTTTTCCTCCGCTTTTTTTATTTTTTATTTTAAACTACACCTTTATTTATTGTGGCATGATGTAACTTTTAACAACCAGGATGGCTTTCCTGTTTTAGTAGTTTTTTTTAAAAGGATTAAAAAAAAAAAAAAGAAAAAAAAAAAGTGAAAAGCTTTGCCACCTCCGCTAGCATCGAATCCCAACACCCGTCACCACACAAGTGCTTAATTGACCTCTATTTAATTGTTGTAAATATAAATGTAGTATTTTTTTGACAGAGATGAACACTAAGAAGACACGTAGGTCATGTAGATAGGCGTGTGTCAAACGGACAAACAGGGAGACGTCAGAGGAGTGACGGAGGGTGGGGGATAAATTCACTTCCTGGTTCCCTGATCATGTGACGAGGGTTTAGGAAGCGAAGACCCTGCAGCTCAGGATCGACCTGAGCGAACACAGGAAGCAGCATCGATTGGTCATTTTTCATTTTGCATGTGTCACCATAGAAACCTGCTGCTTGTTTGCACCATAGCAACAGTTACGAATTTAAGTTTGTTATTTTTGACATCCTCCCTTTACTTTTTGCAAGATTTTTTTGTTATTGCTTTTTTATTTTAATTTTTTTGAACCACTGGTGTTAGAAATTTGCACAGAGAAAAAAGGTATTTGACAAACAAATGTGATGTCATTATAATATATGACTTTGTGTATGCACAATGTGTGTGTGTGCGTGTGTGTGTGTGTGTGTAGACGTAGAATATGCACATACAAGTGCGTCATATATAGATCTGGTGACAGTTGTGTTTTTGGCCGAGGCCGCTTGAAAAGAGTGACGACATTAATACACATTTAAAAAAAACATGGATTTACACAGAAGGAAAAATCATTTATGTTTATTCAGCAGATCCGTTAAATAAATATGAACGGAAGCACAGAGAAGAGTGTAATAAAAAAAATCTGGTGATCCATTTTCTAAGTCTGATCTACTATGTTTGGCATTGATAATATTTTAAGTTACTTTTTTTTAATCTGCTAAACAGAGAAAGAATTATTTGTTTTCTTTTGTCAGGATCATTTTTGGTTGTTTGTTGTTGTAATACTCATTTTGGCCACACGAGGCTGAAGTGCACCACTACCACATGTATAAAAGACTAAAAGCATTCCTGTTTTCTTCCAGGTGTGTTTCAGTTTCTCATTGAAGAAAACATGAATGCTTTGAATCCTATTTAGAATATGGGGTAATGATTCAAATCAATATTATAACAAACAACACAAAAATAATGTTTTAATCTTCCAAAACTTTTTCTTTTTTTAAAACGATTTTCCTTGCAAAACCATATTTTTTTCACCTGTTCTGAAACACAACAGAAAAATCGACCCAGATCAGACTGGAATCACCAGAATGTGATTTCTCACTGGCCTCTCAGGGCTTCCGTACATATTAGCATTTTACTGAACTTTTGTGTATTTACACAGAGGTGGAGTTTGCAACCTATAAATGTAAAATGAACTTTGCTGTTACAAAAATGACATAAAATCTTGGCAGAAAAAAACCCTCATGTGGCGCTACAAAGAGAATAAAATGCTCCTCTAATAAAATGAATAGAGCTACGACACGATCCCACTGAGGCCAGATTTTAAAGTAAACATCCATTAACTAGCTTCTTATCTTCTAGCCTCCATAACAAAATGGATTTATCATTAAAAAAAAACTCTGTGCAGATGTTTTATTCCTTTTAGTCACATTTGGAGAAGTTTTTTAACCTTTTTTTTTTTTATTTTTTTTTTTTCCCAAAAGGGCCAACATCTGTCACTACATGCATGCAGATGTGCACAGTGTGGCAGTACACTACCGTTCTATACAAGCTGTGACACTAGAGAGGTGGATTCAGAAACATGAACACTAGTTTAGCTGATTTTAACTGAGACGCCATCACTAAACCTGAACTCCTACAGAGCTGAAGGTTCACGTTGTCGAGTAAAAACACTTCACAGAAGTCCGTTTTTAATTAATTTCATTTTCTACACAAGAAAAGTCACCTATCAACAAATACAAACAAGCTATGAAATGATTGTAATTTGCAAATTACAGAAGTTAATGAACTGCTCCACACTTGCAGCATCAGATCAATATCTGAAATTAAATATTTAAATGAGTAGTGATTATAATAACGGTAATATCTCTGAAGTTATTAGGAAATCTGGTATTTTATAAGAGCTTGACCGTAAAGACAGCACACTTCATTATCATGTTTGGAGTGGGAAATGTTTTCCTAAACTCTGGTTACAAATCAGCCATAAAAGAGATAAATGTCTCAGCTTGATTTAGCCACAGTCATGTCCTTCCAGCCAACGTCCGTTAAGACAAATATGAGTTTCAGAGCTGCAACCAAGTTTTTATTATATTTACACAATCAGGTTATTTAACAAAAAATCTACTCGTTTGTGCAATTTTGTGTCAAAAAGATGTGAGCACTACCAAGTAGACTGTCTAGCTTCACATTGACATGGTCATCCGATAAGCCAAAATAATCACATTTCATATTTAGGCTCAGTTTATGAGTTGATTGATTACTCTCTTACTGGCAAAAACAAAAATCACAATTTTACTTTAAATTTGGGATTAGTGTCAAAGGACATGTATTTTACCTTTTTTTTTTATGTAATGCCAAAATATGTTGTTATTGAACATTTTATGGCCAATTTTAGATATTTGAAAGACATCCATCAACAGCGTTTAAGGTTCGTGTTGAACCAAACTCTCCAAGTCTCCTAAAATGTCTTTGTCCTCAGTCAGCGTTTGTAAATGATTAAAAGTTTAGAAATCAAAACAAGTTACTAAAACACATATAGACAACGTGAACGAGAGAATCTACTGAAATTTTAAGGTTTTCTTAATTTCCTGAAATACCAAATTTCTTTTATTTTGAAACATCACATTGCCAAGAAAAAAGAATAGAATTTAGTTTCAACAGCATCATTTCGTTGAATCTCATACCTTTTTTTTTCTGTGGGGTTCATAACTTTTCATTTTGGTGGGAACTGTCTCTTTTTTTGATTATGTTTTTGTGGGATTGAATGACGCTTCCTTGATATTTAATTTCCGCTGCCATAGATTTAGGATTCATCTTTAATCCCCTGAAGCAGGTGCCAACACGGCCTTCCATTGTGCTGCAATGTTAAAAAGTATGTTTGTGTTTTTTTTTTTTTTACCTCTAATGGGTCAAATCAGGTGTGACAATACTCCAGAGGGATGTTTTAAGATGATGTGAACACCAGATATGTGGATGTTCTGAATGTCACGGAGAAGAAAAAGTGAATTAGCGTAATCTTTTTGCAAAAAGCCGTTTGTTTCCCAGCTCTCCTCCCGACTCACAAGCGAAACGTTCTCCTCTGTTCTGTCGCTATTACGTCACCTTTTGTGTTTTTGTTTTCATAATGCAATGCACACGTTATGAAATGTACATAGTGTAAAATAAAAATGGGTTTGTTTTACATACTGTATAATTGCCTATATTTTGTTTCAGAAGTGTAACAGATTTATGAGATGACAGGTTAACACATTAAAAAGAAGGAACTCAACCTTTTGGTGTGCGGTGGTTATTTCTGAGTGATTGATTGATTTATAATCAGCTGCTGTTTTTCATGTTTGTTCATATTCATGGTTTACTGGGAAACTTGAATAGAACGGATCTTAAATTAATATTATTTGTAAAACTTTGGCTTTTTTTCTGGTAAAAGGCTCTTGGATGTTTTTCTTTTTAAAAGCACTACCAGCTGAAAATCTGTAGATTGTTTGTAGAGTTTATGAATTAGAAATTAAAATAGGTTGTTTCCAAAAAAAGAAGACAATAATAATGTTATTCAGTTGCAGAGCTGCATTTCCAGGTCGACCTGCACCATCTGGAGAAAAGAAAGGATTTAAATACACACTTTCTGTGAGGCTTCATATTTTACATTTTAAACCCGTCACAATAATAAATATATATTTTTTTTTTCATAGTTAAATCTTTATTATAATAAATTACATATCTGCTGTGTATTATAATACATTTTTCTGGACCAGAAGTTTCCCAACTTTTGTCATATGACCCCTTAAAATTAGGGGCCAGTGTGTAGCATTAAGGGGGATTTATTGGCAGTTTGTTTTTCAACCAATCAACAGTATACGTCTCTGGTGTGGACCTGTCAATCAGTGTGTAGCCCCGCCCTAAAGCATCCCCTGCTTTATGGTCTGTTTGACTCTAAATGGAGCATCATTTACTAAATGAACATCATGCTGTATTGAAGAAGACTTGAAACTAGAGATTGAGACCATAAACTCATGTTTACAATGTTTACTGAGGGAATAAATCAAGAGAGAAGTAGAGTCATTTTCTCATAGACTTCTATACAACCAGAGGAGTCGCCCCCTGGTGGACAGCAGAGAGAATGCAGCTTTAAGACACTTCAACATCGGCTTCACTCGGCAGAACCGGAGCTTGCCGCCTGGCTGTGAACTGTTAGGATTGTTTAATTTGAGGGACAAAAAGGTGAAAGGATTCAAAATATTTGTGTTACATAACTACAGTATGGTCCATACATCTGACCAACTATGCAGATCTGTGCTTTGTGTTTTGTGCTAAATAGAGATGGTTTATCCCTTTAATCATCTTCTGAACCCTTCTGCTTTTTAACCACAAGCTGAAATTTACCGCCACTTAAATGGCTTATTATTAAATGTTTATTATAATAACGTATTAAATAAATGTATGACGCAAGTCATTTCATTTTCAGTGTTGACCTTTATTGAACATTCTTGATGTCACTTGATTGTCACATTCGTTCTGTTCAATGCATAGAAATGATTGACACAAAGAAAAACATTTAATGTTTTAAGCAAAATGCTCAAACGCATATAAACATAAATAACTACTAACAGTTGAATGTTTGTTCTCCTGAGTATATGCACAATATAATAATTTCTGGTTATGGCTTAAGACATTTAGCGGGCAGGCAGGAAGTTGAACTGTAGTGAAACATGAAATGAGTGTGAAGAGCCTGTTGAACGGGTGAAATGTTGGCGCTCATGTTCAGAAAACTGTTTCCCAAGAAGACCACCTGTCAATAATACACTTTTACCAATTCAATATAAGGTTTGCATAGATTTGAAAGTTGGGGATAAAATTAAACCTTAAAAAAAAATGTGTAATAAGGTAAAGAAAGTTGTTCGTTATCTGAAAAACGTTAAGAAACTGGAGGTAGAGCAGAGCTATTTACAGTGTGGGGATAGATACGGTTAAACTACGCCCACTAGGAGGCACATGTTACATTTGAAATGATGTGGAAAGCTAACAGCTAACAGAACTACCAGAACACACACTACTGCTGGAGAACATGAGCAGAAATTCACATTTTGAAATGATGAGAGGAAACGTTGCTTAGCTAAATAGGTGTATACTGTACAGCATCATTTATATACTAGTAAATGTAAAACAACCTCATCAGTGTGTATGTGTGCTTTAACTTGCTCGTCTTACACTTTATTATTCCATCAGTGTGTGTGTGATATGATGGTGTTCATACAGCCGTGCCACGGTTTATCTCCAGATGAGCCAGTTTGGGATTCTTCCCCGGTGTCTCATGTTCACCGTTGTTTTGGTTTTCTGGTGTTTTCTCACCTCCCTTCTCTTTCTTTTCATCACTGCTCCTGTTGGTAAGAGGGGGAAGAGTTTGATTCTTCCATGTCGTTCTATCTTTTTCAGCGTCAGTCAAAGCTGTTACCCATCATGCCATTCATGTGCATATTTCCATCCTTACTTCTTCTTGAAGAGTTTCTTGAAGGAGCTCCTGAAGCCTCCTTTGTCCTGCTTCCGACTCCTTTCGCTGAAGGGGGTGTGGTGATTCTCCTCTGTCCCCCCCCTCCATTTAGACTCGTTCCCCCATGATTGAAACCCGGAGTCCTGGTGGGGTTGAAAACAACATTATTTCAATAATTGTTTGATCACATTTTGTACCATTTATGGTGTTTCAGTACACTGAATGTCAGTAGAGACAGCTTTAAGGTAAAGATTTATTGATATGTTGACAACCCACAATGCTGAGCAGTCCATGGAGGTCGTCGCCCTGTTTGTCGATATCCGCTCGGTTCCCCGGGGGGCTGTGGACCTTACGGGACGGGGTGGGGCACCCTTTGCTGCCTTTACTGCCCTGGCGCTCCAGCTTGGCATGGCTGCCCAGTCCCAACCTCTGGAGGTGGTCTGATAGAGGAGCGCCATCCAGACTGCTCACTGTGTTGTCCATCTGGAGGCCGTTCAGGGACTAGACCGCAGAGAAGACGAACATGTTGATTTCAACACATTTCAGAATCTTTCTCCCTACTTACACTCTAAGAAATACAGGTGCTATCTAGAACCTTATAGGTTTGTTTGGCTTGTCCCCCATATAGGAAAACCCCTTTTTGTTCTGGAACCCTTTCAGAGGCTTATACGTATAAACCAACATAAAGGGTTAGATCTAGAACCATCTGTGAAGGGTTGTGAACACTTCTTCAGAGAACTCTTCTATGGTGTACTGGTTTCATCCAGAAGCCTCTCTGGACAATCAATCCAGTACCTTTTCACCTTCTAAGGGTGCTAACAAGTACCCACCAAAGTGGTTCTACCGAGAACCTACTTATATTCCAAGGGTTTCATCTGGAATCCAACCAGGAAGTTCTTCCGAGAACGGTTTTATATTTTAAAGGTTTCATCTAGAACCCACCAAGGGGGTCTAATGAGGCTCCTTAAGGACTGGAGCTGATGTGGTACAGCGTGGCCCCCAACAATCATAGTTCACATTCACAGTTTTGCATTCGTTCCCTTTTAAAACCCATGCTTTCAACAATCCTTGAAGAACTCTTTCTCTCTTTCTTTGAATAAAAGGGGTTCCTAATGGAAGCCTTAGTCTTACTAAGAACCATTGAAAAACCTTCTTCAAAAATGGGTCCTACAGAAACAAATGGTTCTTGGTAGAACCTCAGCCCTTCAGGGAGAACCCTTTCTACGAGTGACCATAAACACAAACAGGCTCACCTTGCTCTTACGCTGGCTGGCCTGAAGGGGGCGATGCTGATTGCGGTGCATCATTACGGCTTCATCCGGAGAGACGCATCCTCTGTTGGGCAGCTTGTAACCATTCCCGTGGCTTCCTCCGTTGCCAAAGACGTCACGGGTCGTTGACACTTTCGCTGCCATCGCGTGATGTGACGCCGTGGGCGCTTTGGGGCACTTCACAAAGGCAATGTCGATAGAGGAGTCCGAAGAGGCCGAGGAGCATTGGTCGAACATTGGGACATCATGAAGGGAGCCTTGGTCCTCTTCGTAGAGGCTCTCCATCCCCGGAGGATCTGGAGGGAGGAGGAACTCTCCGAGGGCGTCGGCCAGAGCAGAACCCGGTTGAACTTGACGGAAGTCTGCAGGTCTGGAGGGCAGATGACGCTGGCACGACATGGCCATCTCAGACGCCTCACTCTCCGGGATACTGCCAAGACCTGAAAGCCAAAGGTTGGTTGACTGGTTGACCGATGGGGCGATTGCCTCAAAAGCATTTAAGTGACATGGGTTGTATGTCTGTTTCTGCCGAATCCCTACATGGGATACACAAAGTGACATCATGAACATTTTTGCAAACACGGCTGATAAGCTCACAGATATGACGAGACAGATACCTGGGTGTCTTGTTGACCCAAGAGGTCATGGACGATTGGAGAAAATGTCTTATTTAAAGAGGGCTCAGACCAGGGCAAAATATTAAAAATTCTATCCATCTTCTGTTTCTTCTCATTGGGCAACAAGATGTAATGACTTGGCAGACCTTCCTTTATGGGGTAGGATCATGGTTAAACCCCTTTGTCTGCAACCAGTCACCCTGTTGTGTTCTTGAGCAAGAGACGTCCTTCATACCAGCTCCAGTTGTGCTACTCAAAAGGGTTCAGTATGCTTCAAAATAAGTAGTTCATAAACTCCCGGCATTCCTCTTGATGCCCAAAAGTATAATGTCTAATCAAACATAAACCACATAAAGATTCTAATCGGAAGCTTCTTTGACGACAGACCTGTTGGTTTGTGGTTCCGTGAGTCCATGTCGGGGCTGAAGAACTGGAGCTGGGTGGGCCACTCCGAGTCGTAACAATGCGTTTCGTGATCCTGGTCCCACTCCTGGAATCGATGGGACTGGATCTGCTCCAGGAGACGCTGCTTGCTCCGCTTCACCTGGTTGGCATGTTCTCTGTGAGGTATAGATAATTCATATGAGCGGGTTCATCAACAAATAAATAAGTTAGCCCTTAGGAAGTTAAGAATGCAAAAAATACTCACAACGTGGCACTGTTGCAAGGGTACGGTGAGCCAATGTTGTTAGCTTGAATCCCACTTTCCACTGTCTTTAACAGCTGTGTCATGGTAGACCTGCAGCACATGCATGAACACCTTATCTTGTCAGGTACAAACAGGGAGAACAACTCTTGCATTTTATGTTATTTTTCTATATAGCGTGGTAATCCTGACCTCTTCACCTCCTTGCGGTTGTGCAGCAGGAGCTCCTGGTTGTGCTGGAGGAGGTGGTGGTACTGAGCCGTGAAGGATCTGAACTGCTGGATGCAAACCAGCAGCAGGTAGTAGTCCGGGTGCTCTGCGTTGGTCTGCCTCAGCAACCCCTGAACACAGATATAATACTAATTTATGCTTACTCACCTTTGAGCAGAAGCTGTATTCAGCTCAAATGAGATATTCAACATATTTGTGTTATGTTTCTTTCTTTTAAAGCCCAGTGTGTAAGATTTAGTGCCATCTAGTGGTGATGTTGCAGATTGCAACCAACTAAAAACCACCATGCTCAGGAAAACTTTGGTGGCCTTCAAGTAGGGAGAGTTATCTTTAGTATTGTAGTACAACTAGAAGCTACTCATATCAATACTTTTCAAAAATAATAATACAAAATAATTGCTTTTAAAAATATATATAGAATTTTAAAAACAAAAATCAGAAGAGGATTAGAATTTATATTTAGAATGTCTAAATATTGTTTCTAGAGCAGCAACAGTTATGTTTACGACAACAAAATCACGATATAAAGTCAATAATATATCACTGGAAACAAATATAAAATGTTAATAAAATACACTTCTGAGTAAAGTTATAAACTATACTACGGGTTTCTGAACTCATCCCTACCTTCAGATAATTTAAAACACAAACAGCTCTCTAATGTCAGAGTTTGTTAGTGTTTGTTGTTCTGGGCTGATGTAGAAACATGGGGGTGCAAGATGGCCGACTTCATGGAAGACCACCCGTTTCCTACGTACTGTAGATATAAAATAAAACACTAATATTCTTAGTTTCAGGTCTTTATAAACTGATTAATACATATTTTATCCCATTGCTGCAAATTAATCCCCCTAAATGTTACACACTGTTCCTTTAACCATCATCTCAGTTTTTATTATAGTTTTTTATCTTGTTTTTAGTTCTTTTCTAGTTTTCTAACCTGCAGCAGCAGCAGGTACTCATGGATCCTCTGGACCGGCTGAAGGAGCAGAGTGTGGAGGGACGGTCTGGATTCATCGCCCAGTATTTCACTCTGACAGAAGCACCGTGCGTCCAATCAGGATGGAAGGAAACATTTAGTGCAGCAAGTATCAGCAATGTGACTTTATTAGCTGTTACTAGAAATGTATGAGCTCTGTTATTAATCTGAATCTGTATCTTTTAATCCCTTTTATCCAAAATCACATCCTGTCCTGTTATGTTCTCTAATGCCATACAGTATCACGTCACTTCCTGTCCTGATATCTCTTCTCTGTGTTTCTTTCTGTGTTACCTCCAGGAAGGCAGAAGGTTTCATGGAGCTGGAGGCGAGCATGGTGACGACGGACAGACAGTCCGGGAGCTCCTGAAGGTAGGACACGTAAAAGTCCAAGAAATCACTCTGTGGAGAGACGCAGAGAGAGAAACCATCACAATCCATCGTTTTCAGGCCTGCATTCAATTCTAATTTAAATATAAATACAAACAACAAACTACACAAATAAAATACCCCCCCAAAAAAGTAAAATGATATTTAAAAAAACAGTTTTATGTTGTATTTCTATATAATAAAGTAAAAAAACCACAAAAATAAGCTTGAAATTAGAGGATTCCTTTAATTATTTTTATTTATTTCCTTCCTCAAACTCTCGTGTACCCATAATGCATTGTGAACCTGCCTTTATTTTTTTTAAATATGTAGGTGTTCCTACCAATTACTTCATTTCCTCCCATTCACTCAGAGCCGATTAGCCACACATTGGCTCTAATAGTCTCGTTAGCTTCACTGTGTTGTGTCTGTTTTTAGCTTGCAGCTGGTGTTTACACTTTACTGATGTTACAAAACACTTTTTAAAGTGTTAGAATCAAGAATTTTTAATACTTTAAATCCACAAATGTCCCACAAACATTTTGTTTTTCAGACTACGGACATTATTGTGGCAAATTTAATTCTAATTGTTCCCCTCAAATGGAAAATGCAGTCTCACATGCAGGTTTTTAAATATTTATATATCAAAATCACTACATAAGAATCACCATTCAGTGTCTATATAATACCTGTGGGGGGGGGTCAGGTCTTAAAGAGAATTGTGATTTTGTCAGTAAAGGACTTTTATCCTTTTTTGCCCTCAGTAATGTGGTGGATAGATATCTCTGTTGTCTCTGTCTTCTGTTCTCCAGCTCTCTGCATGGCTCCGCTGGAATTTGACATTTCATTTAAGGTCCGTCATGGCTACCAAAATGATTCAGATTCATTATTAACGGCCAGTCACAAGACCCGACCTATGGACCCCTCCACATTAACAGCACTGTGGATTGTAAATGTCAAGGTTTCTGATTTACAGACAACTAAACTGGAGGTCCATATCTTTTCTAAAATATGGTTGTTAAAATATCCAGAGATAATTCTGAAGATGTTCATGTTTTGTTGATTCTACTCTGTGGTTATTTATTTTGGAGGCCGTGGTTTGTGTTGTTGTTGTATTGAATTGTATTATAAAAAGGTAAACTTATAAAAGGTATATATATAAATATATGTATAAAACCTTCTGGCCCAGGATTAGTAGTAATTTCCTGCACACATAAACTCTATCAAAAAAATGCAAATATAAATGAATGCGATTATCTAAATAAATATATATAGAAGTAAGTGAACAAATGCATTTGAAAAACAATTCTATATTGTTCTTTATATTTCCATATTTATACAAAATGGCACTCTTATGACTCCATATAAACCAACACTGGACCTTACAAATGGTGGAAGACAAATTCTGCGTTTGTAGTTTACCTCTTTGCTGGTGAGCCTCATGAACACATCCCCCATGATGCCTTGCCACTGGCTCTTGAGCACACGTTCCTGCAGAGTGTGAAGGAGCTCAAGGTGCTGCTGGATCAGAAACCTCAGAGTGCTGGGAAACGGACTACAGACAGCGAGGAGGAGAGAAGAGAAGGTAGAGAACACTTTGTCTGTTATATAAATATATACATATACACAGACATAAGAAACCAACATGATGAAAGTAATTAAAAGCACATTTTTGTTGGAATATTCCACAACATGTAAGGAAGCATTTTCAGCTTCCAGAGCCGGTGAACAGAAGTACTAAAGAAGTACCTGCAAACATCCTTAATTAAATATACTAAACATTATTATGCCATCTGATGTGACGGACATCTGTTAGCAGGTTAAACAGGTTAAAACAAATGCAATCATTTAAAAATACCATTTGACCCAGTTCAGCCTTTGCACCTTTTTCATTGGCTCCTGTGGTCATTGGGAGCATGTGTGCTGAAGCTAAAGCACTGATTTCATTACAAGTCTTTTCTTTATAGAGTATCCTCTCTGTCTCACTGGTGTTTGTAACCTGCTGTTATTTGATTAGTTGATTTCCTGTTATTCCCTCGAATCAGAACAGCTCTGAAATTAGATCAGCATTCTCTCCTGTAATAAATGGATGTTAGTGCGGGACCAAGATATAACTTATATTTATTGAGTTTATGGCTCAACATATCAGATAAATCTTTTTTCTAGACATCGTGTTTCTAAAAGTTGTGTGTTCACCTTCTTAAATGTACATATTGTTTGTAACACCGGCCAACAGAGTAAAAGTATTAACTGACCTCCTTATTGGTTCATTTGAATGATTTCAAAAGGTTTTTTTTAACCCTTTTGGTCAAACTCACCGTTTGTCTTTGGAGCTGAGAGCTTCACATCCGTTGAAGGAGATGTTGGCCTTCAGTAACAGAGACAGGTGGGACACGTAGACTCTCTCTGACTCCAGCAGCTCCAGAGCCACTCGCTGTCTCTTACCTGCACACACAGAGATGGAAATCATAAATATAAAACAAGCCAATCAGGTGCCAAAAGTGTTTAGGAGGGTGAGCGTGGGCTACGTAATCAATCCTGTATTTATACACCACAAGTATCCGTCCAACGCTCAAATAAAGCCGGTAAAATGTTCTATTATCTTTTGGTTACTTGTTTCTATCAGTTATCTTCCTTTACACCACCTTGTTGTACGTCAAGTGTCCAGGTTGACCCCTCGTATCCAAAAACACCCCTCTGGACCCGTAGCATTACATTTAATGGACAGGTTTAAATTGATATTGGTTTCCTCCTCTCACTCCTCGGTTAGACCTTAAAGAGGTTTATTTCCCAAAATGTCAAACTATTCCTTTAATGATTTGAGCATTTATTGTGTGGTATTAAGTGGTATTAAGCTGTGAGTAGTGATGAAAGTTCAGCGGTGTCATATCATCAGTTGCATGAACACGTGTATGTCTTACTGTTTTCAGTCTGACTGTTCGGTGTCTCCGTGTCGTCTCTGCTGTTCTTCCTCTCTCCCCACGCTGGAGACTTAGACGGACATCCTCTCTGCTGCTGAGCCTCCTGCTCAGAGATGGAGGCTGAAACACACATAAATGTGAGTAAATCGTCTGTTTCTCTTCACTTCAGCCTCCTCCTTTCTTGTTTAGTGGGTTGAATAGAGTGAGGTTCTCACTGTGAGTCGACGTGGTGCTCCTCTGTGGTGAGCTGCCGTGTGGCAGACTGGAGAAGAAGTGTTGAATAACGCTGAGGTCCGACTGGCCGGGCATGCAGATGTGCTCATCCCCTGATGCTGACAGCACATCTGCCCTGGAGCTCCTTCTGCATTTGGACCAATGAAAGATTAAAAAGTAAACACTTATTTTCCTAAATCTTTTTGCAGGGGAGTTTAAAAGCAGCTCTAGATATAAATAATAAAAAAGCAGATAAATGAGAGTAATATAAAGTATTTTTGTGGTTAAAACACATTAATTTGTGAGTATCTACAGTACATAACGTATGTTCCAGTCCCACCTGTGTGGAGCAGAGATGATATCTTTGGAGTTTTCTGTCGGCAGCAGCTCCATCCTCTTCTGCACCTCCCTCTGTCTGCTGGAAACATCCTCTATGTGGAACAACGCCACGTTCAGCTCCTCCTGAAAGAAGATTACACCAATTAACATCACAGCACAAGCCTTTCTCTCTTCTAAGAGAATGAGCTAATGCTCACTGCTTGCAAGGTTGGTGATGAAAGTTGCCTCCGTATACGTCACCTCGCTCCAGTCACGAAATACAATATTTTGTTTTTGTGTATAGGGAAACAAATTCTCTTTTTTTTTTTTTTTTTTTACAAATTAAACTAAATTCTCGTTAAGAAAAATGTTTACATTTATGGGAAATGTATTCTAAATGTCAACAATACTAGAAATACCATTTAGGTGTGGTAATCATGGAAAATGTGATGCAACTTACACACATACACATGAATACACACATTATATTCCACCTAAAGTCATCCTTAAGAATATTCCACGTGCATAAAATACCAAAAACATGTGCATCTGAAAGACCTTCCTATCTAATGAATGCTATTAGTTTACAGCTGCAGTCAGATGTTTTAAATTATGTTAAAGCGGCCTCTCTGCCTGACCAAGAATAGACTGTGTGTGTGTGTGTGTGTGTGTGTGTGTGTGTGTGTGTGTGTGTGTGTGTGTGTGTGTGTGTGTGTGTGTGTGTGTGTGTGTGTGTGTGTGTGTGTGTGTGTGTGTGTGTGTGTGTGTGTGTGTGTTTACACTCAGCACCCTGAAAGTGTTGAGTGAGTTCTTGAGGCCCATGATCTTGTCGTCCACGTCGGTCTGCTGGGTCCGGAGCTGCTCCTCCAGGCCGCGGTCCCTCTGACGCAGCTCGCACAGCTCCGTCAGAGAGGCTTGTAGCCCCTCACGCAGCTCCGCCACCAGGCCCTGCAGCTGCATCACAAGAAGCAAAAGGAATATGAATGCAAAACATCCTCTTCTTCTTTGAGGTTCTTGAGTCTTTTCAATCATTTTTCATGTTTCTTTCTACAACATATTTTGGTTTTGTACGTCTTCATTTGGATCTTCTCAGACTTCTTTTATAATAAAGATCTTCATCATTATTTATAATCCTGCTTTTGTTTTCTTAAACACAGATTCTTCTTAATAATATAGTTAAAGAAGTGGATTATTGGAGATAACAGTGGATTATTGCTGATCTCTCTCTCCCTCTCTCTCTCTCTCTCTCTCTCTCTCCTCTCTCTCTCTCTCTTCCCTCTCTTTCTCTCTCCTCTCCCTCTCTCCCCCCCCCTCTTTCTCTCTCTCTCTCTTCCCAGTTTTTCATTCATATCTGATTGAATTCACTGAGCAGAGATAACAGAATCAGCTCATGGGAACATGACATGGGTTAAAGCTGATCTCTCTCTCCCTCTCTCTCTCTCTCCCCCCCCTCTCCTCCCTCTCTCCCGGTCATGTGAACGGCCTCATGCAGCAGCCTGAATGGAGCGTCTGTCCCGTCTTGTCTCTCCTTCCTCTCTGATGCTATCTGGTCGACATGCTGTACTTCAGTCCTTCTCTACACTCGGGGGGGTCACAGTTCTACGACAGTGTGACTTCCTCATGAATGTTGTGATTGGTCCCTTTGAAGAAGTAATAATAACTCATTTAAACGCCACAATGTCTCAAAGTTCACGAGGACATGATGTGAACTTTGGTGGCCTCAGGGAGACACATCCAGAACTACATTTGTATTTCATGTTTTACTGCAGCTTTTCTTGCTTCAAGAGTTTCATTCATTTTTTGAATTATATTATATTTGAAGTATACTGTGTTTTTATGATGGATATACTTTTGATAACACTTAATGTGTAAAAGACAAACGAGGGACAAGAGTTGAAATGTAGAAACAGTATTTACGTCTGTTCATCAGTTTCATTCTCTTCTTTGTTGAAGAATCAGAGATATCTTTTAAATCACTTCTCCTTTTTAAGATTATATCACAGTGTCTTACTTTTCACTTACTAGTTGTCTTCTCTCATTTGCTTAAAATATATATTTTTTATCTTGGTTCAACCATGGAAAGCACTTTGTTTTGAAAAACGCTTCATAAATAAAGATTTATATTATTATTAATATGTTGAATTCAGCATCCCCATCACATATAATGAATCAAATTCACAGCTAGTGTGTGAAACATAAACTCCAGCTTAAATTGCCTAAATGTAAATACTTGTTCACATCAGGTCAAGTAAATCCTACGTTATGAACTCTTGCATAGTACTTTTTCATGAGAAGATCGTGAGAAGGTCACATGTCAAATGGTGAACAGTTGAGTCTTTTCCCATGAAAATTTGCAAAGTAAAGTTTATATGATTGGTTAGTAGGTTCAGAGTTCAGAGTTTAGAGAGTTTAGACCTCTCTCTTCTCCTCACAGGTGAAGGGAAGAGAGGGAACGTATGACGTTAGCTTTGTAAACGCTACCAGCTGTATCTGGTTGGTCATTCATTCATAAGATGTAAAGCAAAAGGTTCCTTTGGTTGTGTAGAGTAAAAGACTTCTTGATTACCTGAGCAATCTCCAGGTTAGCCTCCTCCACATGTTCCTCTTTACCTAAAAGAGAAAGAAAACTCTGTTAGTCAGGAAACAGTTCACTTTGTGTTGATTGATGCCATAAAATGATTATTTCTTTATGTGCTCATGAGCAGTGAAAAATCAGAGGTGGAGACTTGAACCTTACTGTTCACGGGGAAACCTAATCAAAGTTATTCATCTATATCTCAAAACCTTTACAGAATTATACCCAGAAGAGAGCAGCATTTGCATCTTTTATCTCCATCTCATAGCATCATCAATGCTTCTCATAATTAAAATAATTTTCCATAAATTCATCAGATTTCCCTCCAGATCCAACATATTATAAAATGTAGAAAATCAGCTGATAAACACTTTGATGTGATGGAATCTTTTCTTTGCAGTAAATGCATTTATGTTAAACTATGAAGGACATATGCTTTTTAACGTTTTCATGTATCCCTGTATCGATACCTGAGCTCTGAATATTGACCCATACCGAGCACCGATCAGATTCCTGTTTAATCAATAAGCTGTATTTCACTGAGTGCGAGTGACTGGTATCATGATTCTGTGTGTAAGGAAACATCAAGCTTGACTTAAATATTGTGTTCCTAGCTTTGTAAAACAACATGTTAAAAAAAAAATACACATATTATAAATTCACAGTTTTTTTATTATTAAAACAATCAATTGTGAATCAACAACATAGTAAAATAATCTTTAAAAATAGTTTAATTCTTCGGCATTATGCTTCTGGAGGTGCTTGATTAGGTTGGTTGTGTTATATTTTGGTTATATTTATTATTTCTTAGCAGAAAGTGCTGCTTATGCATGAAGTAGTCCGTGCACGTGACCAGACTAGAGCTGGCATGATTTTCACTGCATGATCAACGTGGCCAAAATAATTCACGATAACGACATTATAGAGTTATCAAAGGAAAATTTTAAATAATGATAATCCAATCAATCAGATTAACCTTTAACTCGGTTCATTGTAAGTTTTGTCTCTTTTTTTTGTAAATTAATCACACTCGAAATACGAGAGTAAGGAGGTAGGACGGTCTGTATCCATAACTGTATGAAATGATTTAAAAGGTGCTGAATTATTGACACAATATTATCGTATGTGTGTTTTTAACATGATAATAAAATTACATTTTTTAATATCACAGTTATTGTCAATACCGTTAGATCACAACACCCCAGTACATTGTTGGTTACTGGGATTTTCTACAGCAGATACTTCAATACTGTGATTTTTCCACAGTTAGTCTTTGATTACTGTTGATTTTGATTAAAAACACAGTAATTTAGTGTCAAAGTTGATGGACAATGTTTTCCTCATATTTTAGTTTTGTTTTTCATGTGTTTGTTGTGTCAAATGAGCTACAACTGAATTTCATGGTGCATCCCTTTGTTACATAATGACAATAAATATTTTAATCATTTAATGTATTTAACCAAAAACATTATGAATCATGGGACACAAATTGAATCTGCACTGAATCGTCTTATCAACCACAATATTGCATTAAAATTATCCTTCAATCCGCCCATCTTGACCTAATAAATGACATTAATGGTCAGATTGATATCACAGCAGCATAATAAACCTCTGTGGTGGATGATGTGTGCCTGCATGTGATTTGTTAAAGGTACAAAAACACATTTGCACCGGGGTTCATGACAAATAAAATCGAATGCCACGGAAGTCAAGGTTAGAACAGGAAGAGTGAAGTCATGTGAAAGTGATACACATGCCAGAGAGGTTCATCCGAGTCCTTTCTACTCGCTGCTGGAAGGTTTTGAGTGACTGTTGTTCATGTTCACAAAATTATCAGACTGCTTGAAGGAAAATGCTGCAAAATGAAATTCCTATTTAAAATGGATTTTTCTTTTAAATGAAGTACAGTTCTGGACAGTTAACTGGTTGTATAAAAGCACAATGCTGGTGTTTGTTTGTGGAAATGTCGCAGGTCATGGCTGCTGTCAACATTGCAGAGGGTCATCTGAAATACGTACTTAACATATATTATCGTGCATAATTGACGAGGACGCTGCTGCGTAACATTTTTTAGTGAAAGAAGGAATAGAAAATACAGTAGAGTCTTTCTGCCGACGTGTTTCCTCTGACAGCTTGGCTTTGAGCTATTGGCGTCCGTTATTACAGGCCAGAAAAAAGTTGGCGTCAAGATGTCAACATTAAGCTTTACTGTCCCAAAGTGAACTCAAACATAAAGACAAAAGTGGTTAATTTATTACCGTTGGGAAATAAAGAGGATGAGCTTCTGTGATCACTGATAAGAAAACACATGATGTTCCTTACAGTTTCCATTTTAAGTTAGTTTAAATTAATTTACCAATGACGTTACAACTAATAGTGCAACATTAACTTTACACTGTACATGGAATCCAGTAAAAGCTAATGTGTAAAAGGCATGGATGGGTAACTGATCAGGTCCAAAGGGACAGAGGCCATCTTCACCTGACAGACTGTCACTCAAAGAGATGCGTATAAACATGGAAGAGACTCAAAATGACCAAAAAGAGACACAAAACCACTTCAAAGAGACATAAAACAATTAAAAAGAGATTCCAATTTACCTCAGAGAGATACAGAATAGCTACAAAGATACACAAAATGACTTCAAAGTGACTCAAATGACTTCAAAGAGACATAAAACAACTATAAGGAGACATAAAACAACTACAAAGAAACTTAAATTGACCTCAAAGAGATACAAAAAATTACAAAGATACACAAAATGACTTCAAAGTAACTCAAATGACTTCAAAGAGGCAAAAAGAGCCGGAAAGAGACATAAAACGACTCAAAGGAGACACAAAACAACTACTAAGAGATTCAAATTTACCTCAGAGAGATACAAAATAGCTACAAAGATACACAAAATGACTTCAAAGTGACTCAAATGACTTCAAAGAGACATAAAACAACTATAAGGAGATATAAAACAACTACAAAGAAACTTAAATTGACCTCAAAGTGATACATAACAACTACAAAGAGACAGAAAATGACTTCAAAGTGACTCAAATGACTTCAAAGAGACATAAAACAACTACAAAGAGAAACAAAATGGCCAAAAAGAGACATAAAACAACTACAAAGAGAAACAAAACAACTACAAATATACACTTTCCAACTACAAAGAGACACAAATTAACTACAAAGAGACATTGACATAAATAAAACAAAAATGAATAAAGAATCAATTAAATCAAAGAGAGATGTGTAACGAGTCCGTCTTGCTCCGGTGTAAAGTTGAATTATTGATTCCTTTTTCTGTCTGTGCCCAGAGGATCTTTGTATCATAATCCTCCGATGGTGAAAGGGCTCAGTGTGAATCATTTTCTGTATTTTTAGCGTTTTTAAACACTTTTTTGTCGATTTTCTCAATGACTTACTGTGCACTAATTAAGCACTTTATTTACAGTATTTTACCTTAATTAGTATTAAATTACATAGTTCTTGGCAGGAAACTTAATTGGAAATTCCTAATAATTCACAGACCTGTTAATGTAATTGAATAAAAGCTGAGAGTTAAGACAAAAAGCAGAAAAATGTTCTTTAATTCTAATATGTAGAGAAAAAAGAAGAAAACAAATGAATATATTGAAGAAAAAGTTGATATATTTATAAGTGTGGTTTGTACGAGTTAACTCTTCATAGTCAGAGTATTACTACAGAAGATGTAGCAAAGTAATGTACTGCTTTTGATGTATTCTAAACTACTAAATGAATCAATATCTGTTTAAATGAACGCTATATTTAGAATATTTCACCTCTTAATATTGCTGTCAGACAGAACTTTCTGAGGTCTGTTATCTAAGCTCTCTTCAAAGACACCAGACTCATTTATCTGTTTGTTTGTTTTTGGTTATTTGTCACTTTTGTGAATCCAAACTAACCCTTTAAATCCATTGATTACTGCCAGAAATAATTAACACATGAATCCAAAATAACTATAAAAAATAGCCCCTTTTTTTCATAAATTAGAGTGAAATGTTGTTTTTTAAACCTGTTTTACCTTCTGACACGTCCTCCATCTGGTCTTCTGTTTCTGTTTTGCTGTTCTCCATGTTTAGATATCTGTCCGGTTCTGACGTCCTTCAGATCACTTCAGTCTGCTCCTCTCTGACTGGTTCCTCTCCTCTGAACCGCCCTGATCCCTCACTGTGTCTCCTTCCAAAAGCATGTGAGTCCTATGATTTCCCATTTGCACAAAAAGGCCCTTGTCTCCAGAGATTAGAGGGACAGAGGGGGAAAGATCAGGAGGAGAGAGAGAGAGGGAGAGAGAGAGATTTGTTCATCAAACAGCCACATACTGTTGCTAACTGATTACATCTAAAGAGGCGTGACTGGTTGTTAATAAGTACAGCAGCACTCTCAGCTTGAAAAGGAATTTACAATTAATGCAGTTGGTAAAAGTGAAACTAGCTGATTGGACTCTGCTGCAGTGATGGATTTCACTGTAGGACAGTTCAAATGAAGTATGATGATCCTCTGGTTCTTAAACCTGCATTCAAATAAGTCTGATTCTATAGAAGTCTATGAGAAAATGACTCTACTTCTCTCTTGATTTATTCCCTCAGTAAACATTGTAAACATGAGTTTATGGTCTCAATCTCTAGTTTCAAGTCTTCTTCAATACAGCATGATGTTCATTTAGTAAATGATGCTCCATTTAGAGTCAAACAGACCATAAAGCAGGGGATGCTTTAGGGCGGGGCTACACACTGATTGACAGGTCTGAGAGTTGTCCATATTTTCGTTTTACAACCTTTCACAGTGTGTCTTCACTCCATGAAGGTCAATTGTAAAAAAGAAAATATTCAGCTTTCAGTTGTACTTAATTCCAACTTCTCATGTTGCTTCTGGTTGCAAAAAAAACAAAATGGCAACATGCAAAATGCAGAATTTGTGGCTTCAAAGCTGTATTTCACAAACCAATGTTGTCACCATGACTACGTCCACTTCTTTTTACAGTATAGTTTATGGTCAAGGCCTCTTTGTCAAATCTAAGTAGCTGGACACATAAACTTAATGTGTTTCTACTTCTTTTTTCTCTTCCACTTTACCAGATATATGTGTTTGTCTCATTCGATCTGTGACACATTTATACATCTATGTGACATCACAGGCAGGGTGGCTATTTTACACATCCCACATCCATAATTTGGTGTTAAATTCATGGCGACTTGAATATTACTCTGTTTTTAGCTGAGAAAAAAATTGATGTGTTTTTTTGCAGCTACATTCTCCAATAGTTAGTTACTAATTTGCTCATTCTGCCATTTGGTGCTTAACAGGCAGAATGTAGTAAGTTTTACAAAGTTTATGCTGGAAATAACATAACATTTCACATTACACACAGTCATGTGACCCGTTGTTAATGAAATAATACGAATCAGAGCAGCTTTAAAGTACAACAAATCCATCTTTTAGCGTCATATTTTAGTGCTTTTCTCATCTTTGCATTTGATTGCATACTGTTATTTCCAATATGTGATTATTTAAGATGGGTAGACATCTCTTTTGGAAATAATTCCCTGTAATATTGTTTTATTTCTCACTTTTTCCTCATAAAAGGTCAGAGGTCAGAGTTCGGCTTTACAGAACAGCAACCAATGAGCTCTTGGAGATGTTAAATGTTAAAGTCCAACAAAGGTTTAGGAAAAGATTGGGCTTTGGGTTAAAGTAAACTCTTTGTGGCAGAAAAAACCCTTTAGGCAAACCTTTGAACCCGGCTCCTCGCATAGACGGACGCAGTATGACGCAAATCTCAACATTCAGGTCAAGACCTGTAATTGTTTATGCAATTCTTAAAACCTAAAATCCCCCAACAGTTTGACTCAGGAGCGAAGATGTTTTTTTAAGAAGCCTCACTGTTCAAAACAATAAGGCCCGGAGACAAAGAGCTGAGCATCTCCCTCATTTATACAACAAACATGTGTTTAAAGGTTACATCATTACCATCAGCTGATTCTGTGGTTACATGCGAATGTGCGCAAGGAGAATGAACTCTACTGTTTATTTGTTTCTTAACAACGAAACAAAATGTGTCTTATTCAACGATAATTAAATTCATCACAGGACCCTGTTGGGTCACTGGAAATCTAATGTTATAAAGTAGAACTGTTTATGTATAGCACCATAGGTTGTAATTCATTTACTCATTTCTGGTATTTATCATGTTTTATCAGTGGTGGAAAATGACTCAGTAAATTGACTTTATGTACAATTTTGAGGTACTTGTACTTTAGTTGAATCTTTACATTTCTCTTTTACTCCACTACTGATTATGATGTATTGTTGTAGGTTAAGCTGCCCAGCACTAATAATGTCTCAGAGGCAAATATTGTACATTATACTCAACTACATTAATTTGATGACTGTAGTTACTTTGCAAAGTTACATTATTAGTACAAAAATAATTAAAAGTAGCTCCATCTTCACGACCTTCAATACTAAAAGGATAAAGACATTAATGCGTCAATAATTATAATTCCATAATACAATATAAATGTTGATATTAGTTGATTTTTTATTTTTTATTTAATTATATTTATTTGATGCATATACTTTTTTACTTATGTGACATTTTTAAAACATAGCTTTAACTTGTAACAGAGTATTTTAACACTGTGGTAAAAGATCTGAATACTTCTTGCATCACTGTTTCCGGTTTTTAAAAAAATAATTATTATTGAGAAAAAAAGTAAAAATATAATTTTGCCTTAAGTTGAGAAGGGTCATAATCAAATAAAACACAAATATAATAGGAATAAAAAAATAAATAAAAATAAATTAAATAAGCGATAATATTCCTCTACTTCCGGTCCGGTGACGCGCATCACGTGACGTTGGGTCGCCGTGACGCGTCTCAGCTGACAGAGGTTCGCTTCCGGGTTCGCTCGTGTTGTTGTTGCGTCCGCTCTGGGACTCGGGCCGACGATGGAGCGCTACGGGTCGGACACGGAGGGGGACGACACGCCGCTGCTTCACCGGGGAACCGAGGACAGAGTCCAGAGAGGTGAGAGAACCCGAGAGAACCCGAGAGAACCGAGAGAACCACAGCTAGCCGAGGCTAAGCTAACGTTAGCTCTGTAACATATGTTTCTTTTCTCTGTTTCTTTTTGGAAGAAATATGGAAAGAAAAGTAACTTTGACTCCCTGACTTTATGTGAAGTGTTTTTATTTACTTATTAAAACATAAACATTGAACTTTATCATTAATGTATCTGCTAGATGAGCTGTTAAAGTTAAACATTAATATAGTTTGTATTGTTTTAATGTAACTCTGTTTACAGACTGCGTTCTCTCATGCACACTTTGCCTTTGCACACATGCACACTCATGCACTCACATGCACACTCATGCACACACATGCACACTCATGCACACATGCACACACATGCACTCACATGCACACTCATGCACACACATGCACACTCATGCACACACATGCACTCATGCACACACATGCACACACATGCACTCATGCACACATGTACACTCATGCACTCACATGCACACTCATGCACTCACATGCACTCTCATGCACACACATGCACTCTCATGCACTCATGCACACTCATGCACACATTTTTTTCTGTCTGTAAATATAATATTTCAGTTATTGTTGTTTTTCTACTGTTTTTTTTATTGCTTATTTATAATACTTGTTTTTTGATTTCATTTTTTATTTTTATCTTGTTTTTCTTCTACTATGTCTCTTGTTTGCACTATGCTGCTGTAAGCCTGCAAATGTCCCCGCTGCGGGACTAATAAAGGATTATCTTATCTTACATGCACTCATGCACACTCATGCACACTCATGCACACTCATGCACACATTTCAATGAGCCTGAGTCACGGGTTAAGGTGACCTGTCATGAGCTCACATCATAGGACACACCTGCTGAGTTACCTGAGCTTCAGTCATGTTTGCATCAAATAAAAGTTCAACATTCATGCAAAAAGCTGCAGCAGCTTGAGAAACAGAGTTTTTGTTTAAAGGTTTACTTTTAAGCAGAGCAACTTTTACTTTGTTCAACACATCTTGTTTTTCTGTGTTATTACTGGAATCCTGCCAGATTAAACACTAAAGTTTGTTATGCTGCTGTCCTTTATATAAAGAGGTGCTTTCCACTTTTAACATAAGCAATATAGTAGCAGTAGTTAGCAGAATGTTGCTTATTGTGAGACTTATTATACACCAAAGTTTAGTTATAAAAATAAATGGGACAAGACGTGAAAATAATATGCACAAATTAAATAATGAAACAACTACCTGATCCACTGAATGACTGGAAATTAATTATTGTAATTATATATATTTATATATATGTATTCATTTGTGATCAGATTATAATGTATATGCACTTAACAGCATGAATTAGCTTGCTGTTTTTTTCATCATATTAAGTTAATGGTGTGTCCTGTTTAGGCTGTTGATTAGAATGAGTAAGAAAAACATTAAAATTAAACGATTTATTAAATGCCGCCAAAAATAAGTCACACTTGATGGTTTGTATTCAGTGTACAGAAAAGAAAGAATATATAAATGTGCAGGAACAAACATTTACAAAAAGCTTAAGATCCATTTTGATGTTAAGAATAAATGTTTCCATGTTCTTTTTTCTGCATTTCTTTTCGTACAGAAAACTACACTCATGCTTGCATGTTAAAAGTTGCATTTTTTTGCAACGATACTTACTTAGTATCGTCTGCTAAACTCCGTTCTCTCCCTGCAGCCCCAGTATGCTGTTCATCACGCTACGGCCTGGCGCTGCTCTCCTCTTTTGGCTTCTTTGTGGTCTACTCTTTGCGGGTGAACCTCAGCGTCGCCATGGTGGACATGCTCAACAACACCCATCAGTCCGACACCAACCACAGCAGCTCAGTTTGTCCTGCTCACGCCAACCCTACACGGCCCAAACACAACCACACGGTGAGAACATGAGCGCATCGGAGAGAGACGAGGGATGAAATCTGGTCTTCCACATATGAGAATTTCCTTCATAAATTAAGTCAAATAAACAGCAATGCCAGTTAAATTTGAGTCTGCACCATATTCCCACATTTACTGCCTAAAACACTGTAAAATGTCAAACAATACGCAGTGAGTAAGTGCAATCTTCTACTGTCAATTCATTATTTTCACAAACGGCTAAGCTTTCACTGTGTAATTTCACGTTTGTGTGTTTCTTTGGTGGAGATAAAAAAAAGTATTGTCTTATTAAAAAGGCTAAAACAGTCCATTTCAGACAGAAGAACTCTTGTCTGGTGTCAAAAATGCCACACTGGAAAACAATCTAAGCTCTACAGCAAAGTTTTTCCACATTTGTCTGCTCTCCATGGAAAGAAAATCTAAACATGTCAGGATTATGTGAACCATGAGACCAGAGTAAACATCTGACATTCAGCAGTTTGTCTTGGAAACAATGAACAATAACAGTGTGTTGAGTGGAAAATCATGCTGAGAAAAAGTCACATTTTACTGTATCTGTGTGGATTTTCACACTATAACTTCAATGTTTGAGTATTTAACAATCTCCCGTCCCTCATTGAAACAATGTTTGAAAGGTAAAACATGTAACTTTTTCCACATTAAAATGTCTTAAACGACTAGACCTATGTTATATATGTTGTTGACTTGTGTACTTTTTACATTCTCAAATGTTTTCCAACAATTTTCAAACCAAACGAAATCTGAACGGAGGCGTTTATACTCTCTGTGCTGTGCGTTGCATTCTCCGAAACGCCAGAGAGAGTGCAAACAAAATGAACTGTGAAGAATCAAAAAGACAAAAGTGTAACTCATAGATATGAACATAGACTGTAGGTGTAACTGGAAAAACAGCATAAATTAACCTCCACAATGACGAGGAAGTATTGTAATTATCTGAAATCTCATATCTCGTATTCATGGACTACTTTATTACCTTTATACAAAGTCTGTAAAGAAAGAAGTCAAGTAATAAATGCATTATAAAGAAACAAAGGTTGAATATCCTGTAAAAAAATATCTGATTATAGCTTCTTAAATGTGATTTTTTTGTTTTTGTTTATTTACTCCTAAATGACTGTGAACTGAATATCTTTGAGTTGTGGACAAAAGAAGACATTTGAGGACGTCTTCTGTGGCTTTTAGGGAACAATGTCGTACATTTTTCATAATTTTATGACATTTTATAGACCAAACAAATAATCCATCCTTGTGCAAACAATCTACAGATTAATTGTCCTTGTTAAATACTTTTAATAAATATAACTCCACGTCTCCCCTCACAGGCCAGCGTGTACGACTGGGACTCTGCGACGCAGGGCTGGATCCTGGGCTCCTTCTTCTACGGATACATCCTGACACAGATCCCCGGAGGATACCTGGCCGGCCGCTACGGACCCAAGTGGCTGATGGGCTTTGGAATCCTGGGAACTGTAGTTTTTACGCTGCTCACCCCGGTGGCTGCCGACCTGGGTGCGAGCTACCTCATCGCTGTGAGGGTGCTGGAGGGGATCGGAGAGGTAGGCTGTTTCATTTTCATTTTGTTTTTGTTACGATCACGGTGGTGCAGAAAGAAAAGAAGAATCAAGAGTCGTACTTAATAATTATCTCAGTCTCATTATTCCTTATTTTTACATTTTCACGAGCTGAAAACACAAAATACTAAATCATTCTATAAAGAATTTCACATTTTGCTTTTAAGTAATTTCATCAGACTGATGCTTAACATCTTATTTCCTTCCTCATCCTTTCAACTAAAAATAAAAAACTTTTTTTAAATGTTCTGCTAATTCTCCTTTTGCTCTGTACATAACTACATACAGAACTATGCTGCAGTAAAATTACAGGTTTTCTAAATGGACTCTGGTGCTCGAAAAACACCAAAATCAACACAAAAGAAAAAGTTCCTTGTAGTTACTTTAAGTACTAATATTTCTGACTTAATTAACCCTCTAAATCCTCTTTATTAATAATTCTTCCTGCTATTTTTTGTGATATAAACGATGACTTTACATTGTTCATGTACTTCAACACAGTAGCTAAAATATGGGAAAGAAAGTGAACAGTAGAGACCTTTTTTTAAATCATATACTTTGCTTTGGTCAAAACAGAAATATTCTTAGACACCTTAGTGCTATTTAAGTCAGTTTTTCATCTTATTATAACACTTAAAAATCTAAATTATTTCAATATTAACTCCATCTATAGAGATGAAACTTTATCATCCTTTTTTTTATTAGCAAAAGACATAAACTTAGTTTTGTTCATGTCTTCATGCATGTGGAAGCCTGTTGTTTGCACCATAAACATCATCTGCACAAACTTCAAATTTGAAACATGGTTTGTTAGCATAAACTACTGGCATTAAAATGGGATTAAATGTAATAGACACGGATAGACTGACAGAGGTGGTTTGTGAGGACAGATACGTGGACGACACTCCTGTTGATGCTCTTGTTGTGTTTGTCTTCAGGGAGTGACGTTTCCTGCCATGTACACCATGTGGGCAGCGTGGGCTCCACCGCTGGAGAGGAGCCGCCTGCTCACTATTTCCTACATCGGTGAGAAAAACAAACACAAACGGCTCAATGTCAACATGAAGAAAACTAGTTTCTATTGGCACAAAACAGTGGCTTTTTGTATCGCCTGCCTATTAAAACAGTTACACCAGTATCCGATCAATGAAAAATGAATCAAGATGAAGTGATTTATCAAACAAAAATGCTAATTATTTGCTGGTTGCAGCTTCTGGACACACAAAGCTGCAGTTTGAAGACATTTTCCACCATTTTTTTACTTTATTTATTCAACAATTTATCAATCATTAAAAAAAACAGCAGATTAACCAACATTGACAGTCATCACTAGTTGCAGCTCAACATGCTAAACAGTTCATTCCATGTTTCTTTTTTATGCTCAATCTTATTGTTTTCCCTCTTTAAGAGCTTAAAACAGACGCTTTTTCAAATGCGTAACAGTTTGTGACAGTTTATTCCTTTAACAGTGAGTTGAAGTTTTCCAAAGCTATTAAAGAAGTGATTTATCAAACAAAAATGCTAAATATTTTTCTGGTTGCAGCTTCTGGAAACAGAAAAGCTGCAGTTTGAAGACATTTTCCTAATTTTCGGATACTTTATTTACTGAATAATTAGTAATTTAAAGAAAACAACAGTGACTATCATCAGTCTGATATATTAGTCTCACACTAAGTATGTGCACTAAAAGAAGCTGGACTACATCATTTAGTAGTTAAACACTGTTCAGACAGCTGTGGGGTACAGATGTTTTCTCTCTTCCCTCCCAGGAGCCCAGCTGGGGACGGTGATCTCTCTTCCTCTGTCGGGTGAAATCTGCTTCTACCTGGACTGGACCTACGTCTTCTATGTATTTGGTAAAACACCTGACTTCTGCTTTGTGGCTAAATGTTGATTTTTTTGTTTTTAATTTTTGAGGGATTTAACACTTTTACCAGATTTCCTTTTAGGAATCGATGAGCTTCACCTGTTCACTGTTTAACACAGCAACCTGTATTTATTGTGTTGCAGTATTTTTGCATTGATATCAGAATATTAGTGAATTTTAGATGTGATATCATTAATGCATTAGTTAGAAAACTAATAACTGGAAAGATTTCAGGTCATGAAAGTGGTGCCATTAGAGAAGCCTCGATTGGAATTTTCTTTGCCTATTTATTTTTGTTTCCAAGAACTATAATTTACAGAAGACAAAAAAAATGTCTAAGAATTTTTTAATTTAACTGAATGTTTCATAAAATACAGTTAGTTGGTCCAGATGTTTTAAGGTTGTTAAAAGGTGTTAAAAATTGCGAGCTCTTATGTCTTGTTCACGCTGAAGAACTTCCACGCCGACGACATGATGTGTAAGTTTATTGCTGTGACGTAATTTCCGATCAGCTGGTAAACAAATGACATCCGACCGTCAGAAGTGCGTTCTGACTTCTCCTCCGTATCTGATCTTCATGAACAGTTATTGTGTAGTTAAGATGTCTGAAACAAAACTCTAAATACTGTGAAATTATCATAGAAAATTGATATTTCTGCATAACCATTAAAAATATAATGCTCATTGGGAGAGGAAAACTTCTTAATGTCTGAAGGAGTTTCTGGTGAACCTTCATGATTTCATCTGGTTTCTCCAGAATCCGACCCGGTGGCTCCGATGACGAGCTTTAAGAATAACTTTATAGAAACAGACGATCTTCTCTCTGATGGTCTGTTTACTGATGGAGGTCTATAGAGGATCAGGACTAAACGGAGACTGGTTCAGGACCAGATTAAAGATCCTCACAGTAACTTTAAATGTTTCTTTGTGTGTCCAGGTGCTGTCGGTGTGGTGTGGTTCGTCTTGTGGGCCTTCCTCGTCTTTGACAGTCCGAACACTCACCCACGGATTTCAGAGCGGGAGAGAGTCTACATCACCAGCTCTCTCAAGAACGAGGTAACAGAAACCAGACCGTGTGTCCTCAAATTAGAAAAACATTAAAACATAGAAACATTTCATAAATTTATAGAAAGCTGATTTTTATTCCCACATTTTGTTAAATAATCTCCACTCAAAGAAAAAAGAATTTCCTTTATTTATTCATTTCTTTTCATAGATTTCTTTGATTTAATTCTGAATATAAAGTTGTTATTAATATGTAAATGTTAGATTAAATCCCTGATTGCCTTTCTGACGTACTGTTCTTCGCTCTAGTTGCTTACTCAGTAGCTGCAGATCGCTTGCAGGCATTTCTGGTCCAGTTCAGTCATGAGACACTGAAGTTACATAACCTCAGTGTGTTGCAGCGTTTTATTCTCTTATCTGTCTTCCTCAGCAGTTTGGTGACACAACACTCGCCACGACTCTGCGGTTTAGTGATGTTCAGACGCTGACACACTGAATTTAAGACAAGCTGTTGGATTCTTACCGGCTTGTTTCCGTTAGTTTGCAGTAACCAAGAACACAATGTACTAATAGAATGGGAGCAAAGCAATGCACTGCTGTGGACGTATTTTAGACACCTAGGAAAAATCATATAAGTTTAACTGTACGCTAGAATATTTAACTTGATGTCAGACAGAACTTTTCCTCTCTTCAAAGCCACCAGACTCCATTGATGAAAACAGTAATTTAACCTCTGAGAACACAGGACTTGCTGGTCTACCGCTGCCTCCATCTGTTAGTTTGTTTGTGTGACTTCGGTGTTTTAAATTGTTTAAAACACAAGAACACAAACTAACTGTCTATTTCTCCGAATGCCCTCCACTGTAGGTAAATACACTGACTATGGAGCAGTAGTTCTTACAACCACACTTCAAAACATCTCAACTCTCCCTTTAAGTAGGAAAATATATTGGCATTTTCAGGCCAATGGGGGAAATAAAGTATTAACACAATAAAAAAAAAACACAGTAAATGCAATAGAAGAAAGGTGGAAGATTGCATTGCAAGAAACAATAAAACTCCATCATTTAAGGCATATTACTGTATATTCAGAGGGACTTGAGCTTAGACACATGCTTTTGGTAGAACAGGATTTATTTGGGTACACATGCAATGCAAATTAATCACACAGATGAATAAAAGCTGAAAGTAAAATTGCTAATAACTGGGCTAAAAATTCTACTTCCTGTTTGTCCCAGCTGTCCACCTCAGCGGGTCACATCCCGTGGCGAGCCATAGTGACGTCCGTACCGCTGTGGGCCATCGTCGTGGCTCACTTCTCCTACAACTGGACCTTCTACACCCTCCTCACCCTGCTGCCCACCTACATGAACGACGTTCTGGGATTCAGCATCCAGCAGGTGAGGTCAACATCTGGTACAAAACACTAAAAAGAAAAATCAAATAAAGGGTCAAAACGAGACAAAAACAGTGTTAACGGTAATCATAAAAATATTCATGTGCCATTATCCCTCCTGTCCTCAACAGAACGGTTTTCTGTCGGCTCTTCCTTACGTCGGCTGCGCTGTGTTGGCTGTTCTGAGCGGCCAGCTGGCCGATTACCTGAGAGAAACCTGCCTCTACCGCACCGTCACCGTCAGGAAGGCCTTCTCCCTCGTCGGTACGGATTCATCGTTCGTCTTAAAAACCTTTTTACAGACTGGCTCATATTTAATGTGGTCTTTGTACTGCTTTATTTTAGATTATTTTATTTTATTTTAAATTTTATTTTATTTTTTTATTTTTTTATTTTATATTTTATATTTTTTAAAAAATGTTTTTATTTTTTTAAATTTAAATTTTAAAATTTTTTATTTTTTTTTATATTTTATATTTTATATTTAATTTAAAATTTATATTTTTATTTTATATTTTATATTTTATATTTTATTTAAATTTTAAATTTTATTTAGTTTTATTTAATTTCAATTTTAATAAACTTTAAAATTCTTATTTTATCCATTTTATTTATTTTCTCATCTAATTTTCTGTTTCATCAGGGTTCAAATTTAAACTTAGTCCGCCTTGCTTTGTCCGTCAAAGCACTTTCTAAACTCTGTTTTTAAAGATGATATATAAATATATGTATTATTATGTGGTGTGTGAAACTGACCCCTAATGCACCGTGTCGTCTACTTCACCGTGTTACTACTTCACCGTGTTCTACTTACTACTTCACCGTGTCGTCTCTGCAGGTATGATCGGGCCGGCGGTGTTCATTGTGGCGGCGGGATATACGGGCTGTAACTACACCTTGGCTGTGACCTTCCTCACCATCTCCTCGGCTCTGGGCGGAGTGTCGGCCTCCGGATTCAACATCAACCACCTTGACATTGCTCCTTCGTAAGTTCTATCTATGATCTCCTCCAGGTGAAAGCTGATGGATAATTACTCCGGACTTGTAACAAACAACGTACTATATATGTTTGCAGGTACGCTGGTATCCTCCTGGGAATCACCAACACCTTTGCCACCATCCCCGGCATGGTGGGACCGGTCATAGCCAGAGCGCTCACCAAACAGGTAAGAAACTGTTTATTATCCAGTCGGCCCAGTGGAATGGATTCCTTCACCCCATGGCTTTTTCATTTTTAATTTTAGGAAGTTGTAAGCGTCTATAATAAGTCTTTAATAAACTATGAAGCCAAAATACAAACACTCACACAAAAATGTCCCTGTTGTAACACATTAAAACCAGATGTTTGATTCCATTGTAATATTAAATCCAACAATCTATTATATCAGGCTTTCAATCTAGAGCCCTTGCTTTTAAATGATAGCTTTAATATTTTCCACCAGATTGAGTAATTTTCTCATGTTTGAAGGGGCTAAAAAATACCCTTACACTAAGTAAACAGACAATAATTATTTAAAAAAAATGTTTTTTCTTTTCCATAAAAAACAAAAGTGACATTATGTAAAGAAAACAAAGGGTTAAAGGGTTTTAATTCTGATTTTTTAAAAATAAATATTTGGTAATTATGATCAAGACTGATGTTGGTTAAAAGATTGATATTAGTGAAAGTGGAGAATAATATTCATATATAGTATTTTTATAAAAGTTAGGCGTTTTCCTATTAATCTGACACTGAAATTATAAATCAAAATCAATATTGTTAATTGACATAAATCATTGACATATCCCAGACTATGAAAACAAATCCCTCTAGCATTTAGTATACAGAAAATAATTTCATTTTTGTTATTTTTTTCACAATAACAGTGACATTATAGAAACAAACCACCATTTAAAGGGTTCAAATTCTGCAATTTATTAATATTTGGTAGTTTTTATGATCAGGACTGGTGTTTGCTTAATATTTAACTGAAAAATAATTTTAATATATAACTTCATGGCAGTTTTAGACATGTTCATTTCGTTTGCTGATTTTCATATCAACAAGTACGACTCACTTTAACAACTCGCCCAGTTTCATGTCTCCATGGTGACGCATGGACAGTTTCTAGTATGCTGAGGTCAGAGGTCACTCCAGGTCTCCTGACCTCTAGTGCCCCCTTATGGATGGACAGTCGGTCTCTTACTTTGGCTTGAAGATCTCTTTCCTTTCTTAATTGGTTTAGTCAGTACAGGATTATCATGTTTACATTTGACCACCAGGGGGCGCCACGGTCCTCAGTCTGTCCAGAGTGGTTTCATCTGGTTTGATGGAAGCCAATAAACTAACCTTGATACCTGCTTAGGTTTACATTTCCAAACAGTTTGTTAGTAATGGCAACCAAGTGAAGATTCAGAAAGTCAAAAAATAATTAACCAATGACATCATCTTTTAACTTATTAAAACAGTGTGTGAAATAAACACTTGATTATTTTTGCAAATGAGTATTTTGTTTAATGGACAATCCCAACATACTGTATTTCAACATTTTCACTACTATATTTAAATTTCTGGGATGATTCGTGATAAATGTCTTATTGTAATTTGACACTTAGACATTTTTTCCTCTTTGCAAATTGTAAAATGTTGACTACCAGGAAACCATTGATTTTAGTAAATATCATTATCCTGTTTCAATGTTTCCCAGAATGCATTGGATCCAGAGCTGAATCTTTAAAACCACAGTGTTGCAATGAGGACTAAACTCTTGTTATATTTGATTACTCCTGATCACCTGTGCTGATTGTCCTTCAGAACACCATAGAGGAGTGGCAGAGCGTTTTCTACATCGCCGCTGGCATCAACGTGTTCGGAGCGGTGTTCTACGCGCTGTTCGGAAGAGGAACCGTGCAGCCGTGGGCCGTCCACGCGTCCTACTCCCACCAAAACTGAGGCAGAGGACGACTCGTCTGTTTGATGATTCACATTTGACAGACGGTTTTATTCAACGGGTAATCAGGGAGAGATGTGTTCCAGCTGTGCTGATAATTCTCAAAGCGCTGCTAGCGGCTAACAGTGAGTAACAGTCATAAAACCCTCGAGGGTGCTCCTGAAATGGACGTAGCAAATTTAAGCAAAGTGATTATTTCTCAGAGGCAAAAATAATAATTGAACAGAGCAAAAAACCACAGAAGAGTCAGAGGAAGTTTGTTATTATGAAGCCGAGCACTCTTCTGAAAAAAAGGGAATGTAGTTAGTTTGAAAGCTGCAGGTTATTAAAAACCTTATTGATCGTAGAGCATGAACACCACGTTAAATAAGCTATGAAAGACAAATGTACAAAGTTTAGTTCCTTTGTGGTGTTCAGGTCTGACAGTTAGCAGAGATGGGTGAATGATACTGACGTTTGTTTCACTCCTGTGAAGCTCAATGTTTCGATATTTTGAGTTAGAAACGCTTGAAGAACACCATGTGACTGATGACGTCCAGAGCTTCAGGAAGAACGTCATTCAGTTCGCTTAGTTAACTGTGAAACATGGTGAAACAAGTAGAAGACTCCGCTAGAGGGCATGTCAGACCCTGCTGCAGTTAAATGAGGAGTCTGAAGGGAGTCTGGTGCTCAGAAAACACTACGACTTTCATCCACAGGGACCGTAAAATCACAAACACAAAGTTCTTTGTAGTGACTTTAATTAAAATCATTCACATTACGAGTCAAATTAAATGTTAAAGTTAAAACACTGGAGCCCACAGAGACTTAAACTTCACCAATAAGGTTCATTTTTGGATTATGCTTCAATTAATTATTTTACTGTAACATATTCCACAATACCATCTAGATTTATTGCAGCATTTCTTATCAAAAGTATTACAGTTTTATATTATCAATAATGATAACAAAAACACTATTATTGCAGATATAAAGCTATTAAAAACAGACAGATGTCACTGTGTTTGCTGCGTTTGAAGCTCAAAAGCTTCGGATCGTTTTCACCACGAATAGAAAGCTGTTTTCACAACAAACGCAAAGTGAATTTTCGCATTGCGTGTTTTGCGCTCGACACATCATGTAAATATGTAGAAAACGCTTCATCAATCACAAATGAAATAACCACTATTGCTGCTCTGTACATGTTGAAAAGTCCCAGATAATCCAGTAAACTAAACGCCATCATGTCTGAGTCCAAAACATCATCCAGTGCATCTAGCAATTCACACATCAGCTTGTTTCCTACAGCTGTATGAGCACAAAACAAACATTCCCTGTTGTGATAAACAGATAAAAGTGATGCAGAAATAACCACATAATAATGGCGATTTGTTTAAAGTCTGATTTCATGCTTTGTCATGTTTCTCCACAAGACAACAAGCAAACAACTTTTAAAATATTAGTTTTTGGTCCGATCATTGCTAGACTACGCTAACATCGTAGCTGCTCCATCTAAGCATAAATTCTGCAACAATTTGTACCAATCGCGCTGCGCATAAAGTTTTCCTTGCTGTTTGGTGTGAACCCAGCATGCGGCCTCATTCACCCATCACTACCAGTTAGCTAACCTGCTAGCCTCAATAATTATTTCTGCCTCCGGATCACTTCTGCTTTTAAATATTATTATTTACCCGTGAACCCCTCAGTAAACCCTCTTGAGTTATCGCCATAGTAAAAGTCTAAACTCTTAATTAAGAAGGATGTTTTCTTTCACTTGTGTGTAAAGTTTGGGATTAATCAAAATCAGCTGCTCTGCGACCCAAAACTAAGTGCCAATATTATTTGTTTTTAAGTGTTTAAATGGTTTGCTCCCTTTTAAAGATATGATCTAACAAAGGGAAATGTCATCCCAAACTAGATACTCACATTTGAAATCATCTTTTTAAAGAGTTTAAGACGACACAGAACACACAAACACTCGTTTGGGGGGAAAATGCCTTAAAGTGAAGCCTCTTAAAAATAATTTTAAAGCTCTTTGTGTTTCATGTAATTGAAACTGGACCATTTTTTATCTTGTATTTACTTGCCATAAGGTGATTTTTATGTGCACAACACTATGTATTGTCTTTATTGTTTGTTTATCTCCAGTTTAGGTAGCATACGGTAACGGGTCATTTTATTTTCACTGTGTAACACTAAGAAGATGTTTAACTGTTTCTGATGAAGGGAAAGATAAACAAAAAGTGCTTTATAGATTTATTTTACTGACAGGATTTGCACTTTCTGTGTCGATTCTCAGGTATCTTCTGTCTTATAAGGATTTAAAGGGATGTTTGTTTACTTTTTACAGATCGATCGGACACATTGAGGTGTGTGTTCTCAATTTATAAGTGTTAACTGAAGTAGAAACATTTAGAAATGATTTCAAATCGTCTTATAACATGAACTCAAACATGGTCAGTCCAGGATTCATTTAGTTACTGCTTTTTAATTGTTTTATTATTACAATATATAGAGAAAAAAACAATTTTGTATGATGAGAAGGTAGTCCTTGTAAAATGTCTTAAATCACGATCATGTGTTGTAAATACTTCATCATATACAGCGATGCTCAAATCTGATATTGTGTCGAGTTATTATTTCATTATTTAGCCATCGGACCATGTGGAGTTCATTTATTTCAGTTTGAGTGACGAGAGAAAATCAAATTCACCAACATGTCTGTAACCTCTTTAATTCACCTGGATTATTGAACACTTGTGCAGCTCCTTATTAGTGAAGTAGTTATGAAAAGCACACACACATACTCACACACCATCCCGTCACATGACTTGACGTTGGACATCTACATTCATATTACCCATTATTGCATGTCTGCATATGACACAAAAAATATCAAGGAAAATAATAAATTATTCCTTTTAATTGAATAGCTTTTAAAATAAGTTTATGTAGAATAAAAGTACATTTTTGTCATAGATTGCTAATAACTATTTTACAATATATACAGTACCAGTCAAATGTTTGGACACACCTTCTCATTCAGTGGTTTTTCTTTATTTTTATTTTCTTCTACATTGTAGATTAATATTGAAGACATCCAAACTATGAAGGAACACATATGGAATTATGTGGTAAACAAACAAATGCTCAACAAACCAGAATATGTTTTATATTTTAGATTCTTCAAAGTAGTTGAATG